>NC_025692.1:26129720-26164924 GCF_000633955.1 Camelina sativa
ATAATCTTGCTGTGGAGGAAGAAGTAGATGGGTCACTTTTGGGTTCATTGATAGAAGTAGAAGAGAAGAAAGGAGATTCTGAAAAGCAAAATCTTTCTACATGGAGAAACCTTATACAGAAGCACATGGTCATGAGAGACAACAGCGAGGGAAATCGTAATGAAACTGAGCAAGAACACAAGTGGTCCTATGGAACTGATCAGATGACAGGTATTGAAGATGGTAATGCTGCAGCAGTGAAGTCGATTCAGCTAGCATTTGAAACGATTCTCTCAGAGATACCTGACTCATCATCCGACGAAGAGATTGATTCAGAATTATCTAACTCTCTTAAAGAGGAGAAAGAACATCAAGGAGAGACCAAGAGGACCTGGAACAGCCTGAGAAAGGTTATACTTTTAAAAAGATTTGTGAAAAGCTTGGAGAAAGTACAGGTTTTTAATCTGAGAAAGCTGCGGAATCTACCTGTTGAATCTGCATTTGAGGCAGAAAATGTATTCCTGAGACACCAACCAATAATGGAGGGAAGAAGAACAGAGGGAGAGGAACTGATGCTAGATTATGCTCTTAGACAAGCTATATCAAGATTGGCTCCGGTACAGAGGAAGAAGGTTGAACTCCTTGTGCAGGCCTTTGATACAGTTCTTGATGGCCATGATACTCCTAAACAAACCAAGACCAGTGGTACCACCCCTCGGAACAATGATGAAACTGGCGAAGAAGGAAAACCAAAACTAGAGGAAGATTATGAAGTCAACAAAGATGAGCTGAAGATTAAAAATGTCTTTGCAAGATTTCAGGTACATCATAAAGACTTGAAAGGAGAAGATGAGGTTGATTCTACGCCGAAGGAATCCAGAAATTTGCCTCCTTCTATCAGAAATTTCAAGCAGCGAATTGTGATTGAGAAAGAGAAAGATTCTAGAATGTGGAAACTCATCTATAAACACATGGTACCGGAGAAAGAAGGAACTGACTCTGCAAATGGTGAATCAGTGGCTTCAGTTGAAGATGAATGTGATGATGAGGCTGGTGGTCTTCAAATAGATGCTAGAAGAAGCGGAACAGTTACACTTGTTAGAGAAGCGCTTGAGAAGATTCTATCTGAAATCCCGGACAACTCATCTGATGATCAATCTATGGACAGTGATATAACTACGGATCAAACACCATCCGAAAGAAACTCTCAAGTTAGTGAAGAGCCTGTTTCTTCAGCTAGGGAGGGCACCTTCAAACCAAAGTCTAATGAGAAAAGAGTGAAGGGATGGAACAATGTGAAGAAAGTCATTCTTCTTAAGCGTTTTGTCAGCGATTTAGGAAGTCTAACAAGACTTAGCCCCAAGACACCTCGGGTTTTGCCTTGGGAACCCGATCCAGAAACCGAAAAGATCCGTTTGAGGCATCAGGAAATTGGAGGGAAGAGGAATTCAGAGGAATGGATGCTTGATTATGCTCTACGGCAAGCCATATCGACATTAGCACCGTCTCAGAAAAGAAAAGTCACTCTTCTTGCACAAGCTTTCGACACTATAAGCTTACAAGATATGGGGAGTGGTTCAACCCCCGGTTCAGCAGCAACGTCCAGGAACATCTCTCGTCAATCCAGCATTTCTTCTATGGTGGTCCATAATGAAAATGAAGGTAATGCTGAGATTCTAAGAGGAAGATTGAGAAATCTACAAGAGGATCTCAAAGAGAGTACAAAACTTGATGGTGTAGCCAATGATTTTGAGGAGAAAGAACAATGCTCGGGCTTGTGGCGGTTATTATGCAAACAGATGGAAGAGAATGAGAGAAACCAAGCATTGCCTGAAGAAACAAGAAAAGAAGTGGAAGAAGAAGAAGAATCAAAGGATGACACAAATGTGGATGGTGAAAAGATGGAACTTTACCAAACCGAAGCAGTGGAGCTATTAGGAGAAGTCATAGATGGAATCTCTCTTGAAGAGAGTCAAGATCAGAACCTTATCCAAGGAGAAACAAAACAGAAGAGTGAAACTCTACAGGTCTCAAAAGTGAGGATTGACCGATGGAGCAACCTCAAAAAAGCGATTTTGCTTAGGAGATTCGTCAAAGCCTTAGAGAATGTAAGGAAATTCAACCCGAGAGAGCCTCGGTTCTTGCCTCCAAACCCCGAAGTTGAAGCTGAAAAAGTGAATCTACGGCATCAAGGAACTCAAAACAAGAGAAACGGCGATGAATGGATGGTCGATAACGCACTTCAAGGAGTGGTTTCTAAGCTAACACCAGCTCGGAAACTTAAAGTTCAGTTATTGGTACAAGCGTTTGAGACACTTTCAGCAGGGAACTGAGACGAGCACGTCTTATTATATTACACGCAGTTTACAGTTCAAAAGGTAAACAAAAGCATCATAATTATACACTACATTCTTTACTTAGTTTCTCCATTGTCTTGATGATAACTTTATTATACCTTCAGAAAACAAAAGAACCATGAAGAACAAGATCTGAAAGACTAATCAAGGAACTGGAAGATAACGAAAGAATTTTTATTTGCTCTTGCAAATCATCTCTCGTGTGTTTCTTATCTGTTGTTCTTGCATTGATTCATCATTTTGATTAAAATGGATTCAATTACTGAGTTCTCCAACCTTTACATATAACTAATAAACATAAAAGACTGAATCGAACCCAATCAAATCCAAACTAATTCTAATATATAACTTGAATAACCGAATTTTAGAATAACTTGAATAATTACAACAACTAAATAATTGTAAGAAAATAAAAAATCTCAAAATTTTAATTTTGGATTTTATTAAGAACCGGCCAATGAAATCGCTTTTCTCTTGATTTTTTATCTATATCATTATCCTGACGCGTTTCCTAAATTAGATTTGGAATTGGTAATTAACATCTAACACCTAATTGGATTTGAATTTAGTAATAAACATCTAACACCTAATTGGATTTGGAATTGGTAATTAACATCTAATACGGCTATAAATATAGATCCTCAGCTCTAGTTCCAAACTTCAAGAAAACAATCTTGTTTGTTTCAGATTTGTGTAAACAAGTAAAGCAAAACCCTCTGAAATAAACAACTGCCACATGTCTACTAACGTGTCCTTTGTGTCCTGTCTTGCCACCGTGAAACAAAACCCTCTGAAACGTAAACGCGACGACGAGATCAATGATGAGAAACTCATACTCATGATGGCTATGCACAAAGAAGAAGAGCATACCGAGCCGTCTCCACCATCTTGGGAGCTTCTCTGTCTTGTTGGGCCTTACATGGAGCCTGAAACTCTAGCCGTAGCCTCTTGCGTCTCCACCACGTGGTCAAAGTGCTTCTCCTCGGAACATCTATGGAAGTCTCTACTAGTCACACGTCATTCTCCTTTCTTCAAAGCCGTCACCAAGGATTAAAGTAAGCCGGCCTGGCTATCGTACAAGCGCCTAACATCCGCAGCTGAATCTGCCTCAAAACGCCGCCGCAACAACTTAAGATCTCTCTCTCAGATCTTGTATTCATTGTACACGTGTCAGCTTGATCAATGGAAGCAGTAGTTGTGAAGCAGGGGAAGGATCTTGTGTTCGGATCGAACGAGCGGTTCCAAATCGAAGCTGACGTTAGCGACTCGGGATTCACCGCTGATATGAAGGACGTGCGCATGTCGTGGAGCGTCGCATTAAGGAACTACGAAAGAATCTTCCAAATATCGGATGCTGTCGTGAAGACACTAGATACTAAGATTGGATGGTTCACCGATGAACTTCCGGCGACAACAAACCGCTAAAGCGACAGCAGCAAGCTAGTGGGCGACGTGAAGCCAAGTTTTAAAGAAGAGGTTCTTGATAAAGTCGTCTTCGCAATGGCAGATTCATACAACTGGAAATCTCTGTTTGTTGACGATGTCTTGAGATATCTCCAATGTTTTCTTGTCGACTAAAAAAGTTATCGAGTGTGAGAATTGTTGAGCAAGTAACCTAGAAGTTTCCAGTATAACGTGTGTCAACAAGTTTCGTTCTAATATAGATTTTTTTTCTTTCTTTTTTCCTGGCTTTAAGTTTACAAATATGTAATTAGGGTTTTTGCGATACATATAATAATGTTCTAACACAAAAAAGGGTTACTCTGCAATTTACCAAGATGGTGAAATATTCCATATTTTAGTCTTAAAGATTTTTTTGTTATGATATGTTTTTAAAAATTGAGGATTTTGGATATATTTGGATAATAATAAGATTATCCATATTGAGTTTCACGACGTTGAATCTACGATATCAAGACTAAACACGCTCGGACTGAAAACACGTGTAACTCTTAACAGCTAGGAAGACGCCACATCACACAAAACACAGACGCAGAGTTTCTTCATCCCAACACAAAAATAGAAAAAATAAACATCTTTACTCTTCTTCTCCCACATCGATAGGGTAAACATCTTTGCTTGATCTTTATATTTTATTTGGTCATGTACTCCGAATCTTAAAATCTTTTGTGATAGTTCCTAGATTATCGGATAATCAAATGGATCAAATTGCGGCATCAGATGATGTCTCGAATGGTACAACTTCAGTCTCTTCTTTGAATTCTCCTCTTACTCAATTCTCTGCTATAAGAAATACTTGTTGTAATGCATAGACAGAGGAAGAAAGACTTGTTATTTGTTAAATGTACATCACAAGTTCGTTTTACCAATCTATTTTAGATCCTGAATTTTTTATATTACATAAACATTACTTTCTTTGTAGATGAATAGGTTTTATTGGGGTTTTGATCGGTCTTAACAAGTCCGTAGTTCGCGTATGTGTTAAGACTATTCAGTTAGTTACAATTTCTCGTTTATTACCCGTTGATAGGTGCAGGGAAAGTAAAAGAACCGAGGGTAATATCTCCGGGAGGATCCAAGACCGAAGACAGGCAAAGTCACGGTGTAATTACTAATCAGAATGACATGAGTCAAGATGGTAGAGATCAGCCACGTGGTGATGTGAACATGGAAGCTTCTATATCAGCAGAAGATGTGATAAGAGCTGGAGGTTTTGGTGCTAAAGACGACATTGGAAGCTTCCTTCCTGTGGCGAGTGACTCGACTGACTTTGAGGAATCAATACGCTCTGCACGCGACTATGAAGACGCGCAGCCGGAGGTTCAAAGACCGGGTCTTGGCTGGCCTAAAGAGTGACTCTTTGCCTTTGGTTGGTCGAATGCTTTTACAGTTCTTGTTAGGTTTTGTGGGATCAATTGTTGTGTGTGAATTGTGATGATGGATTAGGTTGGAACTTGAAAGGTTTCAAGGTAGATGACTCTTGGTTTTCAGTTGCTACATTTTTCTTTTGAGTTAAAAAAAAAAAGAAACATTCCATATATTTTAAGATCATCGGTCGCTTGAGAAGTTCTCTGAATTGTTCTGTTTCTTGCTCTGCTTATGACAAAAACGATTTTTTAGGACTTTCTAAATGGAGAGATAGATAGAGATCCTCTGAAATTGTTATCATCAAACAGAACTTATTTAAACGAATATAGATATCTTCTTGGTATAATATATTGATCAATTTATATGAAAGACTTAGTAATAGTTGACATCAATAACTCCCTGTGAACAAATAAAACTTTTATTTTGTTGTGATTATCATGCATTACTATCTTATGGATTGTATAAGTGGGACGGACTAATGGAAACTACCAATTATAGATCAATAATTCACTTTTATACTATATCACATAATGTGACAATTACGTTTAGACCATTAGCTGGTGATCTAAGTGGGACGATTCAAAACCAATAAGAGAAAGATAAATGGAATCATCTTTCAATAAGTGGCTCAAGTTGAATGGACTCCACAATTGCTTAGCTCATATATCATCTAATCCAATTTCTAGTGTCTTGTCTTAGTTGTCTAACGAATATAAAACTTGCATTTTTAAAAAGTACTGTATAAGTTTTCAACTTTTCTACAAAATATAATAAGATTTTCTTTCAAAGTGGCTAATCATAGCATAGCACTCAGCTACTTGGATAGTATTATTTTGATGGCTCTTATTGGCAACCACTATACGTTATCATTTTTTTCATCGCATTCGATTACTAATTTGGAAGCGGGTAGCGTATGAAAAAGTTGGTGAGAAAAAAAGAGCACTAGAGAATTATGTGATTCGTACTTAAAGAGAGGCGAAACATTTACAAAAGGAAAGACAGTGTTAGACTTGGCTCATATCTCTTAATTATAAAAACTCGTAAGAAATAATTAAACGACGATTTGACCACCCAATTTTAAAGCATAAAGATCATAAATATGATCGACACATGTACACTAAGCTACAAGGGTATTGGTAACTCGAAATAGTAAGTTTAAAATAAACTGTATTAGTAATTTGAACACTTATCATCTAATAATCCATTAGCACAAAGTTTCAGTATCTTTGAATAATTGGAATATAAGGGTTAACAATGTAGATATAGCCTAGTTGTCTTGTCTCTTCAGGTCACCAATATCGAATACTGCCCCTATTTATATCTCCACATCAATACATCATAGACTTGCACTCTCTTCACTTGACACCAAACAAACAAAAAAACCACTTGCACTTTCTATTTCTTCTGTATGGGGAAAGAGAGAAAATATATTTTGTTTTCTATATAACCCACCACAACATTGATCTCCTCAGTCTCAGCTATCATCTTTGCTCTAATGGTGGACGACATTTTCACAAGATTCTTCATCTTTTCACAGACACACGTGCGTATCTATGTATCTGTCTCCACAAATTTCTTCGTTTTTTTTAACTAATTTTTTTTTTGCTTCTGTATATTAAGCTAAATTTCTAGAATTACTTTTTCTCGGATCCGTCGTATTGTGTTTAAGTTCACATATTATGTGTGTTTTCAGCTTAATTCATGTCTCCTTTGTTGGAAGTTTCATGTTGTTGATCCAATGGTGTTTTCAGGGCAAGTTCCTCAAGATCTCTTAAAATGTACCAGAAACATTCTTTGGAGAAATTTCCCGAAGCTTCTCTTTTCGTCCAAAGGCTCAAGAATATGGCAGACTGATGAAACTTGCTTATCAGAGGCATGGAAGATACTAGTTGTACATGTTCCCGATCATCACCCTCCAAGCGTTTTGTATATATATTCAAGAGCTGAACACTATTAATTAACAAGCTGTAAATTTTAAATTTCAGTACTGAGATTCAATCAAATCACATTCCAAAATCATCCAAACACTTCTTCTATATACGCATATCAGTAAAGTGATAAGATCCTCAGTAACGTTCAGACAAAACAATTTTGAGCCATCAATATGATTTTTGACTCCTACACACCCACACCCACACACACACAACACTTAACACTATATAGTTAACCTAATACTATGGCTCTTTCCTCAAAAAAATGTTCATCAAACAGAAACGCTCTATTTGATATTAGAAAGATTCAGTCCAACCCCAACCACTTGAATGTTGTTGAAACCCGCCGCCTCTGCTTCTCCCTCTCCCATTCCTCCATCGACAATCCTCAACTCGATCTCCTCCATGTCGCACTTCTCCTCTCTTTCTCCACCCTCTGCTCTCTCTTCCTTGATCCCTACTGTTCTGGTTAAAGCTGTTGATGTTCTTTTGATCCCAAGATTCGGTTTTGAAGCTGTTGTTGTTGTTCTTTTGATCCCAATATTCGGTTTTGAAGCTGTTGCTGTTGTTCTTTTGACCCCAAGATTCGATTTTGAAGCTGTTGTTGTTGTTGTTGTTCTGATCCCAAGATTCAGTGTTCTCCTTTATCCCCCAAGAATCATCATTCCATCCATCACACTTCTGATCATCCCATGAGTTTTCAGGTTTACCAGTTCCAACATTATCCTCATTAATCCCTTCAGCATCTCCCCAACCAGTACCCCAACCGAGCCCACCACACTGTCCAGACAAGACTAAACCATCGAGAATCACAACATGCTCTTCTTTATCATCTGGTATAAGGTCTGGACCACGTTCAAGGTCAAGAATCAGCTCAGCGTCAACTTCAGCATCCCAATCAACATCATCAATGTAGACATCAGGATCAGGCAAAGATAAGTCACAAGTAAAACCATTAATCTCAGCATAGAAACGGGATTTAGCAATATTGAATGCTTCTTCACCAGCCGAGTCATCCCATTGGACCACTCTATCGTATAAGTGCATAAACCGCTTCGCCTCAACAACTTTCCACCACGGAACAGAACCAATCACAGCACAGAAATCTTTCTCCCATGCCGGAACAGAGAGTTTGCAATTATTACCTGCAAGAAAACATAAAAGAGAATACGAGAGTTAAAAACTCCGATCATAGTCCAAACCAAATCATAGTACATGCAGGAATTATGAATTCACAAAACTAACAAAGATGAAGTCAATTAGTATAACGGAATCTCTAAATCCACTAATTTAGAGTACATAAAAGGAGCTTAGAACCGGAATTGATGAACAAACACAAACCCTAATATCAAGAACTCAACAGTAAAGCCAGACACAGAATCCGAGGACTACCTAGTTTCGTTGATGAGAAACCCATAAAAAAGAATTCAAATTTCGACGAAAGATTACATAATCGAAGAACAAAATCAATCAATTTTATATAAAAAAAAAAAACCAGAGAGGGAAGAGAACAGAGAGAGAGTCATACCAAGAGGTGGCTTAGAAGAAGATAGAGTCGTCATCGTCGTCGTCCCTCGTTGATGAATATAATTATGATTAGAATTGTTGTTGTTGTATCTGGGTTTTTGTCTTCTCCAATTACTAGTACCCATAATGACCAGACAACAAAGATTGGATTTTTTTAACGAAGAAGACAAAAGGAAAGTAACAAATACCTTCCAAATCAGGATGCTTTAATGAAACCCAAATCCCTAAAAATTCAACGAGATTGAGAGAGGAGAAACTTCGAAGAAATCTCAGAAAAAGATGTTTCTTTTACGATCACCGAAACAGAGGATTTATAGAGAAGGTGAAGAATGGAGAAAATAAAAATCCCAACTTTGATTTAATATAAGTAAAACACCTTCGGTTTCCTCAAGATATTTCCTTTTTCATTCCTTATTTTGAATATATATATATATATATATATATATATATATATATATATTTTTTTTTTTCAGGTGAAAAAATTGAAATAAATGTTTATTTTCCATTTCTTTTTGGGTTATTATAGTAGAAGATATCTTTCCTGATAGTTGATAATTCTAAAATAAATGGTAATGTTTGTTTTCTAACGAATAAATATCTTTATTTTCCATTCATGTTTCAGGAGATAGTCTAAACGTCTTGGTGATGGTGGCCCTTATTTAATTGATTTCTCACTCTGGCATTGATTTTTAAATTAACACTATATATTCACCTGCAGTGGCTTTTTTTAATAAAAATAATATATTATTTGTTTTGTAGATTAACTATATTAATAATTGATCTTTAATTTGTATTTTGTAAAAGGTGCAACCTTACAAATACAGATATATATTAGTTAGTGTAAAAAATATTTTGTTTGAGATTTATTGTTTTATATTATAGGAACTATAACATACAATTAAATATTATGTGTTTATAGAATTAATTCATATTGTTTTGTAAAATTGAAAATTTAATATTAATAAAATTAATTGTAAATTAATACTTAATGTTAAATGTTAAAGGGAGTGGTTGCTATTGTTTTGGAAATTTTATTAGAATGGGAAATCTTGTTTTCCAAAATCAAAACTTAATATTAATTACTTAAATATAAAATAAATTAATAATTAATACTAATTATATGTTTGTAAATATGTATTCAGGATTTATTTGCTAAATGTCTTAAAATATATATATATAAATTTATAAGCAAATCGAGTTGGTCAATAATATACAATGGGTCAATGGGACATTTGTTACACTTTATTATTTTGATTTAGAAGACGTTGAGAAAAAAAAAACAATTAATACATTGAATCTTTTGATGTTCATTCATTAATCACAAACCCTCTTGTTGAATAAGAGGATTAGAACTATATGGGTCTTACGCTAAATTTAAGGCCTAAGAGCATGTGCATTGATGTAGGACAATTTTTGGTTCTTCAAATATATTAATCTTATTTTGAGAGTTTCTTAAGTGTGATATGAACTGTTTGTGCGTATCATACGAAAGGATTATGTCCCAAATCAGAATAAATAGTGGGATTAAGATGATTATCAACCCCAAAATTCAAAAACCCTTGTTCAACAAGAGGGTTTGTTAAATCCCTAGATCTTGAAAAATATCTTCGAGCCCTAGTTCTCAAATTTTCCATGGACGAATCTGCCATCAAAGTAATTTTCTGCTTCAATTCAACCTGTGTCGTTCTCTACTAGTGGTTTCTTTCTACACAAGAAAGTGGAAATAATTTGTATGAAGTTACGTAACGTAGTAGAATTTCTGATTAGATCTTTATTTTACCTTAGTTAGGGTCTAAAACTGCTGGACTTGAGCGATGACACTGGTGCAGACTCTCCAAAACCCCGGTACGTAATTTTATTTACATATTATGTATATATATATATATATATATATATATTGATGATCATAATATTATCTCATGCTGCATTAATCATAATTAATCAAATTGTTGCAGTATCACTAGGACAACGATTTCCGTGGAGGGATATGACACTAGGCTCCGTGAGTATACTCTCAAGCTCTTGCATTGACGAAATATTTCTCTTCATGCGGAAGGATATCGGACATATTAAGAAAAGAAACCAACCTACTAGTTGATGTTATAGAGAGAGCCTTCTCCTTCTCCATCTCCATGAAGAGAGAGCCTTCAAAATACGTATTTTCCAAAGTCCTAAGAGAGAGCCTTCTCCTTCTAACATTTATACCATTTTTACCTTAACATACTTGCTAACAACCGTCGTTGGAGTGGATCTTAAGCCGTTTATTTAGTAGACCGGTAAGGGGAAGTCGGTTCATCTCTCCGTGTCTCTCCAGTCGCCGCAGATTCTCTTACCGGTGTTTCATCTCGCTCCACCGTCGGTAAGATTCTCGTCAATCTCAATCAAAATAATAGGTTTTTGACATACTCTTATCGGCTAATAATCCAAGATAATGATAGAGAAGGGGCAAACTTTTTGCATAGGTTTTGGTGAATTAATTAGCGTTACATTTTTCATTAGTTTTCGAATAGGATAGATGCCTCGAAAGGCCATCAGGGAGATGAAGATTGTCGAAGTATCAACCTTTAACATTTTCAACGTTTATGCTAAAGCAGACTTTGAGTTCTTCGACCCTAAAGAGGCTTAACTTGTCACTGATCTTAACTTGTCAAGATACAAGGCATGTCATGTAAAACTCATCTTTGTTACGTGACTTTACTTCTTCTCTTTCTGCTTCTTCTTCTCCATCTTTATCTTCGTCTCCTTTTTCTTTCTCTTCTCCATCTTCTTCCTCTTCCTATATCAAGTAAAACACCTAGAGAATAAACAACGAAACTAATGAGAGAGGGTTTTAATTTTGTTAAAAAGAAGAATCTAATAAGAAGCAAGAGCAAAATCATGTACTTTGGGGATCGCCAACAGAATAGGTTCTCGGGTCACGGGGTCGGGACAAAAGAGGTTCAACAACAAGAGTCATATTACCCATGTTAGATCCATTTAGTTCCAGCGCCTTCTCTAGAGATCCTTTCCCTTGAAGGTGAATGTAAGCTGAACTGTAAAATTCGACAGAGACAGAGACTTTTGTTAGAATTCAATTAGTTTTGAGAGTTGCATTGGGAAAAAACTAAAAAAATGTAGGAAGAAAGAAGCGACAGACTTAGAGACAGAGAGAACATCAATTGTCCAGACATCTCCACATGAAGAGAAATGTCTACAGAGCGCCATCTTGAGATCAATCTCAGGAAGGGAAGTGTCATATCCGGTAACGCGAACCCTAATTAATATCAATTAATTCAAGGAGAGAAATAAATAAATTAGTAACACGACAAAAGGCTCTAGCTAGAAAACATATATTTTTCAGATACTACAAGAATTAGTAGTACATCCTAAAAAAAAAAATTGATTGCAGAAGATAATATTTATCAAAAATTTACGTGTAATGTTTTATCCAAGTCGAGGGATTACTAATATCAACAGGAAAAGGATTAACATCGAGCAATAATGACGGCAAGGTTGCAGGCTTAACGATTGCAGTTGATCGTCCCATGTCAGTTCCATTAAGTTTCAACGCCTTTTCTTCGGCAGCTCCTCCCTCGAACCTCACGAAGGAAACATTGATGTAAAACGATCGAGTACAATACAAAAAAATAACAACAAAAGTATTTTGAGATTATTAAACATGAATGAGAGAGCCCTGCAGGAATTAGTGAAGGGAATTAATAAGAAGCCGCAAATAAAAGAAAGAAAAGAAAGGTACCTCTTGAGGATACCCCTAGCATAGTCTCTGGGAACATAACAAAGTAAGATCTCTCCACATGAAGCGAAATGTTTTTCCAACGCGAGCTCGACATAATACTCTGGCAGCGAAGTGTCATAACCCTCAACGGAAACCGTCGTGAAAATGCTAATTGTTCAACAATTTGATTTTGATTGCATGCAGGTGGAGATAAATAATACTACGATCATCAACACAGACAACAACAAAACAAAAATATATATATTGAAAATAAATATATATATACTGGACCACTCGACATCTTTCTTTTGCCGGAAGGTTGCAGTTGATCAGTTCAGTTATTCAAGGACACACCAATTTTTGGATGTCTGCTTACCTTCTTGTATTAAGGCAATTGATAGCCTGTGTTGCGCGTTTCTTTGGTCTGGTCCTGTGCTACACTCAAAAAAAGCTAAGGTCTCTTGGAAAGATGTTTGTCTCCAAAAGGAGGAAGGAGGTTTGGGATTACGGTCATTAACCGTAGCAAACAAGGTAAGTTGTTTAAAACTTATTTGGCGACTGTTGTCCTCTCAATCTTTGTGGGTATCATGGCTACGTACATACTTGCTCTGCAAGAGTTCTTTATGGTCAATCAGTGTGTCCTCGACGTTGGGTTCTTGGATGTGGAAGAAAATGCTAAAATATAGACCTCTGGCATCAGATTTCGTCAAGTATGAAGTGTGTAATGGGCAGAGCGTTTCTTTTTGGCATGACAACTGGTCTCCCCTCGGACCGCTCTTTGAGATTACGGGGCACAGAGGCTGTATTGATATGGGTATTGGGCTTAATGACACTCTGGCTCAGGTGCTTTCGTCTCACAGACGGCGATGATACCGAGCTACCTATCTCCACCAAATAGAAGATTGTCTAGAGGATATTCGAACTCGGAGGCCTGCAGAAACAGAGGATGTGGTCCTTTGGAAAGGCAAGGGGAATAAATTCAGGGCAGGTTTCTCTACAAAAGAGACTTCGAACTCTTTACGGGACCAACAACCAAAACAGGACTGGTATAGAGGTATCTGGTTCACCTATGCCACGCTTAAGTTCTCATTTATAGCCTGGCTTGCAACAAAAAATCGGTTAACAACGGGTGATAGAATGCAGAGCTGGAATACTAGCTCTCCCTCAGCATGTGTGTTTTGTCTGGCACCACTAGAGACCAGAGACCATTTATTCTTCTCTTGTTCTTACTCCGCGGCAGTCTGGTCTGGTCTCACCTCCAAGCTCCTTGACAGTCAGTTCTCCACGGATTGGGCTGTAGTCCTCCACCTACTCACAAACGCCTCTCTCGGTAAGACTCGGTTGTTTTTGCTGCGATATACCTTCCAGCTGCTTGTGTACTCTTTATGGAAAGAGCGAAATGGGAGACGTCATGGGGAACCTCCTACTCCTTCATCTCATCTACTCCGACAGTTAAATAAAGATGTCTGCAACAGGATTCTATCTATTGGGAACCAAGGCAACAGAAGATATGAAGACTGTTTGGCGACTTGGTTCGCCACCCGCTAAGAGATTTATACTAGTCTATTATTTTTAAAACAAATGATTTGCTAAACGCTTATTTCCCAAAGCTGCACTTTATGTAAAACGCTTTTTTCGAATAAATTTTACATTTTATTCAAAAAAAAAAAGAAATTACTACCCAAATCCTCGACCATTCTTTTAGTCGATTCAGTGATTTAAATTATTTAGAGGCTGCTGGGTTGGAGCCTTGGAGGAACTAGAAGCAATAAATAGGTGTCTCTCATCGTCAGTAATTTCAAAAAACATTTAGGGCCTGACTAGTTCAAACATTGCGGTTGCGGTTGCGGTTGCAGGAGATTGTGGAAGCGGGCGATTGCGGTTTCAAGCGTTATTAAGTGTTTTGAACGACTGGTTTAGCGGTTTAAAATTGGTGCGTTTGCGGGAGGTTTACGACTGGTTGACCAGCGGGTGCAATAGCGGTTGGAACATAATAAATGTGATATCTAATATATAAATGTTTAAAAATACCAAAATTTTTATTAAACCTGATTTATAATTAAAATTTATTAAGATAATAATTATTCAAAAAAAAAATCATATTGAAATACTTATTCTTTTATGCATTTGGCTTTTCACCAAAAATTTAATCAAGTAATTTGATAAATGACAAAACATATGCTTTAGATCGTAGATCTTTTCTCTTTTCTCTTAGATCGTGGGTCAATAGTTGTATTGGTAGGAAAGCTTAAGTGAGAGTTAAAAAGAGTCACTAGTGATTTGTTTTAATATTTTTCACAAATAATCTTATTTTCTTAAATTTTTGATGAAATATTATATTTATTTAAAAATTTTTTGAACTTATTACGATGTGCCATTAAATTTAAATCAAGTTTTTCGAGTTATTGTTAATTGGAATATTTTCTTCTAATTTTTTATTTTATAATCTCTGCAATCATATCCGTACTTCATTTTCTCTCATACTTAATGAGTAAAATAGTTAGATAGAAATATAACAAAAAAAATTCATTATCATTGAAGCGATTGAGAACGGTTGAGAGCGATTAGAAGCGATTGGGAGCGGTTTGTGTGATTGGTTCCAATCGCTAGCAACCGCTACTACCCGCAAACGCAGTGTTTGCGAGAGGTAGCGGGAGAACCAGTCAATACCTTACTCTACTAGCGCGCTGTAACTATATGTTCTTAGCGTTTGTTGTTTCAAAGGTTACATTATTGTATCATAGTTAAAAAACACGAAAGAGGGTTAGTCTTCTCCTAAGACAGAGCCTTCTCCTTCTCCTTCTCCTTCTCCATCTTCTTCTTCTTCTTATTAAGTAAACGACCTAATATAAAAAGAATAAACAACGAAACTAATGAGAGGTTTTTAATTTGTTAACAAGAAGAATCTAAGAAGCAAGAGCGAGCAAATGTATGTACTTGGGTGGCTCTCGCCATCAGAATCGGTGGTGCGCCCCCTTCTTCTGGACATCATAGGTACAACAACAAGAGTCATATTTCCCATGTTACATCCATTTAGTTTCAGCGCCTTTTCTACACATCCATCTCCTCGAAAGGTAATGTCAGCTGCACTGTAAAATTCGAAAGAGACAGAGACTTTAGTTAGAATTCAACAACTTTTGAGAGCTGGGAAATAAAAAATAAAATAAAAATTGTAGGAATTGAGGAAAGAAGCCACAAACATAGAATAATAGAAAAAATGAATATCGACGACATCTCCACATGAAGAGAAATGTTTACAGAGCGCCTTTTTGCGATCAATCTCAGGAAGCGAATTGTCATATCCGGTAACGCGGACCCTAATTCATATCGATAAATTCAAGGAGAGAAATAACCAAAGCTGTTAGTAACATGACAAAAGGCTCTAGCTAGAAAACATATATGTTACAGATACTACAAGAACCTATTAGTAGTACATCCTACAAAAAAAAAAAAAAAGATTTGCAGAAGAAAATATTTATCAAAAGTTACCTGTCTGTGTGTACTGTTTTCCAAGTCAAGGGATTATAAATATCAAAGTAAGGATTAACATCGTACGGTTTCGCAAAGGGTGCAGACTTAACGATTGGAGTCCATCCTCCGAAGTCAGTTCCATTAAGTTTCAACGCCTTATCTTCGGCAGCTCATCCCTCGAACCTCACGAAGGCAACACTGATGTAAAACGATCGAGTACAATACATAAAAAAAAAAACAAAAAAAAACAAAAAATAGTATTTTTGAGATTATAATTAAACATGAATGAGAGAGCCCTGGACTGGAAGGGAGAGGGAATTAATAAGAAGACACAAAAAAAAGAAAAAAAAAGAAAGGTACCTCTTGAGGATACCCCTTTCATAGTCTTTGGAAACACAACAAACTAATATCCATCCACAAGAAGAGAAATGGCTTTCCAACTCAAGCTTGACATAATAAGCTGGAAGCTTAGTGTCATATCCCTCAACGGAAATCGTCGTGATAATGCTAATTGTTCAACAATTTGATTTTGATGGCATGCAGGTGGAGATAAATAATACTACGATCATCAACACAGACAACAACAAAACAAAAATATATATATGTAAAATAAATTTTACCGGGGTTTTGGAGCGTCTGCGACACTGTCGTTCAAATCCAGCACTTTGTGACCCTAGAAGGTACAAAAGATCTAATCAGAAAATTCTACTCACCTCATAAGTCTTAATACTTTTCTTACGTACGAAAACCATTACTTAATTAATAAATAGAAAAGCAGAGGTTAGTCAAAAAGAGCGAAGAAGAAGAAGAAGAAGAAGATGAAGATTACTTTGATGGCGGATTCTTCCATGGTGATTACGTTGACAAGAGCGACTACTTCTAGCTAGGGTTCCAAAGATTTTTTTAATCTAGAGATTTAGGTTGTCGTTAATTAATAATTAGAGAAGCAGAGGTTGTTGTTGTTGTTGTTAATTCTCTTATTTATTCTGGTCACGAACAAACGGTTACGGTTGAGCCTTTAATTTAGTTCAGGCCTGCAGTAAGCCCATAGAGTCCTAATAATCTTCTTATTCATTACCCAAGACTGAGAGGGTTTTAAACATTAAAAAAAACATATTTCTAGAGCCGCTGGGGAAATTTCTGTTCAATCTATATGAACCACTTTTTATATGTTTTTTTTTGGCAAAATAAAAATGTTTTAAAATATTGGAATTCAATACTGTAAAGTGTCGGTATAAATAATGGGGCATTTCAAAAATACTTTTTTCTTATGTCACTTTTGAAAAATAGCCTTTCATATTATCAATTTTTAAAAATATCTATTTTTTATGTATAAAATGATAAAATTATAAGTTTTAAATTCCAAATATTAAACCCTACTCTCTCAAAATTATATCCTAACTGTAAAATACAGAACTCAAATCTTAAAAAGATCTAAAAATTAATTTAATATATTGTAATTATGTAAAAGATGATAAAATTTGAAATATTCAAAAAATGGTATTTTGGAAAAAGATATACCAAAAGAGGCATTTCTAACAAATTTTTTAAAATTATGATATTATTAAACATAAAATTTCATTACAAAATATAAATAGAATATATATTATTGTTATTTGATGCTAATTATGCTAGTATTTAATGCTAATTATATATTTTTAGTTTACCATTTGTGATGTCATTGTATTTTCTAATTTAACATATGCTATTGTTATATTTTAAAAATTTTAAATTGTATTTTCTAATTTATCATATGTTATTGTTATATTTTAAATTTTAAAATACTTTAATTACTGTGATTTTTAATTAATATATATGTACAATGATTTCGCTGATTATACCTTTTGCCAAATGTTGCATGTTTTTTCTACTTTAGCAAAGTCTTGCATTAAGAGATTATCCTTCTCTAACACCATCAACTAATAGTTTTCTAGACATGGTATCCATAATTTCTTGTACATAAAGTGTTTCATCATTAGCTAATAAGTCACCCACATCCGCAAGGATTTTTGTTGTTGTTGATGATTACAATGATCTGAAAACAATAGATGTCTATCTGCAGGATGAATTTGAAAAAAAAAGATTATGGTCGTTTTATGTTATTCATTTGTTTTGGAGTTAATTCCAACGGAATTCCATTTTGGGAGGCCCAAAATTCGAGGGGAATAACACATTGATACCAAGCGTATATACGAATAGCCAGATCTAGTTAATAAATTAGATTTTTTAATATATATCCAAGTTTACATAATCAGTTAATACTTTTTTCTGTTTCTCTTAACCAATACCTAAATACTACAAATTTTGGTTAGTTTTTTAATCAAGGGGATACAATACAAGAAAATATAACGCAAATAACACAAACCTGAGCGGTTCAAATTTGTTGTCTTACAAACGATTAAAATTCCCTACAAACTGATTGAGCTAAACGCCTAAACGGCTAAATCCTACCAAACTTAATAGTATAATATCAAAAATTCCAATAGAATTATGAATTTCCCATCGACCCGAACCAAAATTAAAATTTGTTCTTAATAATCCGGTTCAATCGCAAATTAAATCCGGTTAAGAGAAGGTGACGTTTTCGGATCTGGGATCCGGGTTGAGTCCGGGTAAGCTTTATAATGTAGTTGTGTCCTCTTAGGCATTTATACACTTTTGTCCTGCGCATTGCAACCTTCTGCGTTCGTCCTCAATCGTCATCGTCAGGTTTTTTCCTCTCTCTCCCTCTTTCCGATTTCTTGACGTAATTTGAAGTATATGTCTCTATCAAAGTTTCGATTTTTTCTCCCCAATCGTTTCCTGATCTCATAAAAAACGTAACTTTGAAAGCTTAGGGTTTCAGAAATCTCTGCTAAATTCTCCGACTTTTGAACTTTTTCCGCATGGGTAAACCGAAAAATATCATCTTTTTTGTTGAATTTTTCAGTGCGTATTGTTTGATTCTCTTTGTGATCTGTAGAAATCTACTAGCTTTTTGTGCTTTTGAGTGTCTATGTAGCTCTTGGTGTCTTTACTGTTCTTGTGATATCTCTGTTGTGTGTGTTATGAAAATTGAGTTGGATGCTCTTACTGATGATCAAAGAAAACAGTTGTCTGTGCAATGTCTTGTTCAACCAGGTTGAAAACCAGTTTGGGGATGAGGTCTGATTTGAGTGCTCATGAGGTTCTTAACAATAACGATGCTATGTGTGAGGTTCTTCTCCTGCTTCCACCAGAAACAATCTACCAGCTCATCTTGGTTTCCAAGAGATGGCTTCAGATTATCTCCAGCCCATACTTCCGTCACACTTACTTAACCAAGTGGAAACCTACCTTTCAACTCATTGGCTTCTTCGTCTGCAGCTCTATGTACCTCGGAAGACGCAAAGACGGTGTTCGTCGCCCTCGCGCTGAGCCATCCCTTCCTTTGCTCTCAACCAGCAGTATTGGTGATGAAATCGAATCCTCTGGTGTTCTGAAAAAGCTTGGTTACTACATCGACTCTTCAAACGGTCTTTTACTTTGTGGCCGCCATCCAAAAGCTTACTACTTGTGGGATTTTAGTACACAGAAGCAGCAGCAACTTCCACGTCCCAGAGTTCATTTCGATGAACTTTGTATGTCTTTGGTCACTGAGGATTGTCCTGATAAAGGGTTTAGCTACAAGGTGATCAGGGCTGAGTGTGTAGGCTTCACTGCTAACAGTACAAAGGTCAGGGTAGAGACTTTTTCCTCGAAAACTACTACCTGGAGCTACTCAGAGCTTACTTGTCCTGAGCCTGTATCTCTCAGTTCTTGGACTCCAGGGAGAGTGATCAACGGAGTTGTTTATTGGCATGCCACAGGAGGTAAAATTGCCATCTATGACTCTAACAGTGAGGAGAAGCGGGTCGATGTGGTAAAGCTTCCGAAAACATATGACTATGATGAACAGGTTCTGGGGGAAACCGCTGATGGGTGTTTACAATACGGATGGAGCACTAAGTCGGTAATGGAGGTGTGGAAGCTTGGAGGGATAGACAATGTGCTTAAGTGGAACCTTCTGTTTAAGCTGAACTTCAAGGCGATGTGGAGGAAGAACCCAACAGAAGCTACACGATTCAACGCTCGGACTAAAGAAACGCAGCTGCTCGCTTTCCTCAATCAGAAGTCGGACTCGGTTTACATCAGATGTGATACACATATCTTCATCTATGACAGAGAGACTCAAAGGGTCGAAGTAGTTCAGTACCAAGGACGTAAATCGACATTCGTTTGGGAATTTTGCAAAGTGGTGCCTTACTTTCGCCGCACTTGGCCTTCTTCTCCTCTGTTTGAAAACAGTAGCATGACGATCGACACTCCTCCTCAATGCAACGCCTCTTCCGCAGGAACTAACTAAGTAGTATTATGCTATTATATCAGTCCGTGTGTAGGCCATTGGACTACCATTTATGTTTTTTGGGCTGATTTTTTTGGTTTGACCATTGATGAATCTCTCATGGTTTTGATGTATATCTCATGGTTGTGTCATTAAAGGTCATTGAACTCTGCTGTTAGCGTTTTCCTTTTGTGATTGACTCAGTTTTTAAGCTAATTATGATGGTAATTTTCACATATAGAACAGAGATTCGATCTAACATATTCTAAAATCAATTTACTTATACCAATAATCAATATCACTTGTATAGTTGTTCTTAAGTATCAGGTTGATTCAAATCATTTGAATATTATAAGTTGCCTTGATGGGTCACTTCACTTGGATGATGAGTAGGTTGTGTTGTGGAGAATGTCCACATTCTTTGAAATGCAGTAATGACGAATGTGTGTTTTTTCAATTTAAAAAGAATAACTATAATGTTTTTATAAAGTCATGTAGTGATCTAAGAAACAGATCATAGCTTCTCTCTATGTAATCTTAGGTACAGATAATACTTTATGATCTCATTATTGGTACATTGATTTGTTTTCTATTTTCTTTTTGCTTGCAACCTTTTTCCTCCCTTGGTAAAGCAATAAGCTTAGCTTTGATAATATGAGGTCTTGTGAATGATTAGGATAAGCCATGTTGAGAAAAACCATAGTATGAACGATATAAATTTATAAACTTATTGATTTGAATAGTAATGGCTATATGCACGAATAGTTCTGATTTCAAGTGAAATTACATTATAAACTTTGAAGCATAAAACTACATTCTAAAAAAAACTAATGGAGGAAAATAATATTGGATTTGAGAAAAAAAAAAAAAAATAAAAGTGTTTGAAAGAAAGAGTGGTGGGACTGTATTAACAACTCAAAAGGATCTTTAACCGTGTTGAGAAACTCAAATCCATTATTTAAGAGGCTAAACCAAACCTATAGGTCGCTCTATGGCTCACATGGCTCATCATTGTTTCAATGACATGATAGCTAAAGTTGTAATGATCTTCTCAACAACGAATTTTGGTCTATATGGACCACCATCAACTAATTTTAATTGATATTTCATCTGATAACTAGATATGCGATAAATTGTGCTCATTATTATGTAACTTTTAAAGTTATTGAATAATTCATACACGTTAAGAGTTTTTACCAAGTTTCGATGATAGACATGAAAGATAAAACCATTAGAGTAAAAATCAAACTATTAGAAGTCTAGAGTTCAATTTTTTTTGTTCTGTAAAGTTTAGTAGTTTGTATAAAAATTGTAGTATTGTATAGACTAGAAAATTTTGGTTGCTACTATCATTTCTGATGATGCCATTTTAGTAGGATATTAACATTGATCAGTCGTCGAAACGAAAAGAAAAAAATATCACTAAGTGTTTAGTGCATTTTAAGTATTCTCAACATAAACACCCCTAAGTACAAGAAAATCAAACCAAAATGTAGTTCTTGATTTTAAATCTTTAAAGTTAGATATATTTATTTTACTTTCTCTATTAATGATTAAACTGTACTATATCACTCATTGTTGTCATTATTTTCTCTCTCTCAAAGCTAATAATATCACGAGTCCATTGTATATATGTTTCATGCGATATAATAATTTACATTAAAATATGATATGATCTACTTTTTTAACATATATCTTTACATAATTTCTTATATGTATCTTGTAAGCATAGATACGTTGACAAGCCACATGTTCTTTTTTCACAAGCCAAAAGCGGCAAGAAAGAAAGAAGAAAAGAATTGAACAAGAAGCAATTGTTTAAGGGGTATAAATTTTTTGAAGGTGGACCAATTTGAAGTGATTGGTTAAGAAGCAAAAGAAAAAAAAGCAGAGTTAGGGGTTTGAACAAGTCAGTAATCATAGATAGTGAATGTGACAGTTGGAAAAGGTGAGAGATAGAGAGGATCCTATATTAGACATCACTTCAATTCATCTCTTCACAAGTGTCTGTCTGAAATCTCCACATCATCACTACATTTCTTTCTTCCACACGAAATCTGATTCATCCACCAGATCATTTGGTTTTGTGTTCACAGGTAAAGTAAGATTCTTCCATACCTATTACACAATGAGTTGTTACATCATTGATTGTTCTATTGATGTGATATACACACACGGATATGTTTCTATTTGATGAGTCTAATGATGTTAAAACATGTAATATGATCATGGATACCTTTTGGTTCTCTCTTTACGATCTCTTATGAGTCTTCTCTAGTTTTATGTATTCTCTTGTTCAAATCAATAAGAGGCTTTATAATTTGTTATTAGAGAGAACTCTATCTAATGGCGAGGCGGAGGTCATGGTTTGGTTGGATGAAAAGACTATTCATCTGCGAGGCGAAAGCAAAAGCAGAGAAGGTTTTGTTCCTTTTTCTAATTTGCTACCATTCAATTGTTTATGTTTCTAAAATCTATAAACTGATTCGTTTTTGTAGAAGCCAAGGAGATTGAGATGGGTGTTTAGAAGGCTGAAGCTGAGACAACAGATTGCAACTTGTGGACAAGATACAAGGACTTTGAACGAAGCAACACAGGACCAGAGAAAGCATGCTGTGAATGTAGCCATTGCCACTGCTGCAGCAGCTGAGGCGGCGGTTGCAGCCGCCAAGGCAGCTGCTGAAGTTGTCCGGATGGCGGGAAACGCCTTCACATCACAACACTTTGTCAAGAAACGCGATCCTAATTTGGCTGCTATCAAGATTCAGAGTGCCTTCAGGGCTTATCTGGTCAGACACACTACTTTGAGATTTTAAAAGCATCTTAATTTTTGTTTGAAACTTATCTTTCATGCAGTGTTTTGATCTTGTGACTGATTACTAAACAGGCCAGGAAAGCGTTGCGGGCGCTGAAGGCACTTGTAAGGCTTCAAGCAATTGTGCGTGGCCGAGCTGTTAGGCGTAAGGTTTCTGGTTTATTGAAATCTTCACCCTCAAACAAAGCTTCAACGTCAAGCATCATCAAGAGAAATACAGAGAGAAAGCACTGCTCCATGACCAACTCTGAGATCAAAGAAGAACTTAAAGTATCAAAACCTTTGATCTGTAACTCAAAGGTCGAGTGCCATGGTTGGGACAGTAGTGCTCTCACGAAGGAAGACATCAAAGCCATTTGGTTGAGAAAGCAAGAAGGTGTGATCAAGCGTGATCGTATGTTAAAATACTCCCGCTCCAATCGGGTAAATTCTCACTCACTCAAATTCTCACTCAGTTTCGGTTTGAGGTCTCAAAGAGTTGTGTTTGCAGGAGAGAAGAAGTCCTCATATGCTTCTCGAGTCACTGTATAGTAAAGATATGGGGATGAGAAGCTGTAGATTGGAACATTGGGGTGAATCCAAGTCTACAAAATCCATAAACTCATTTCTCATTCCAAGTGAAATGCTTGTCCCTACAAAAGTGAAGCTTAGAACTCTGCAGAGACAAGACTCTGGTGATGGACAAGACTCTCCGTTTTCTTTCCCGAGGAGATCTTTCAGCCGTCTGGAACAGAGTGTACTGGAGGACGAGAGCTGGTTTCAAAGATCCAATGGTTTCCAGCCTTACATGAGTGTAACAGAGTCTGCAAGGGAAAAGATGAGATCACTGAGCACACCTAGGCAACGTGTAGGGCTGGATTCTTGGTTTGATAACTACAAGAAGGATGGGGATAAAGTCTCTCTTTGGTCTTCTTTTGTTTGCGAAAATAGTAAGATCAACAACACAAAGAAATCGTCTCTGACCACATGTCAACATAATTGTTAAATCTCGAACATTCATGTCATTTTTCTTTGGTTTTTCTCTTTGTTTTGTTTCTTGTTGAAGTCTCATATCTCATGTTCTTTATAGATATGCTTATGAAGAGGGCTATTTTTTGGTGTTTGGTGTCTGCTTCTGTTCATTTCTGTTCTTGAGGAATAGGAAGCATCTTTTTATCAGTGTGATACATGTTGTTCAAACCATGATTTTTAGAAAAAAATTATTATGACTGCCATATATATATATATATATATGTTTAAGATCCTGTAGAAACGGGGAGATCTGCAGGATTTTGGAGCACGTTTACAGCAAAATTTTGCAAGCTGAAGATAACAAGGATTCCTCATCAACGTCACCTGAAAGCTGTTACAATGCTTGGCTTAGAGCAGTAACTGAAAACAAGAATTTAGGAAATTAACAAATAGCAGTAGATGAAGGATAACGAGAGATCTTCTATTCTCTGTTTGCAGCATCCAACGCTAAGAATTAAGAGTCAACCTCATACAAGCCCTTATTGGTGCTATCAGGTCTGATCAAAGTGTTAAGTGTCGTGGTTTGGATCTTCATCTTGTGATCAGCTCAAATGTCAGACAATGAATACAAGGTTGTTGGAGTCTTCTTCATCAAAGAGGGTAATTTGGTTCTGATCTTCTTACCCCTCTTCTTGAAGGCTTGCTTCACCTGAAGTCACATGCAATTCAAGTATATAGAACAGTAAACCATAAGCCAATTAGTCTAGGAATAACAGTAGGAAAAGAGACAAAACATACATCCACCAAGTCTAATCAACTCGTGAATGAAGTAGCAAATCGAAACTAGGAATATTCAATATCAGCAGGAATCCAAAAATACAAAAGGAAGCAGGGGACAAGGTTTAATAATGAAAAACAATGGTTTTAGTAATTGCCAAATAAATCAAAATCCTAACGAAGAAGATTGATCTTGGATTTTTTTGGTAATAAACAGATAAATAAATTAGGAGATTATAAGCGAAGAGTAAAAATAAGGAAAAAAATAAAAATATATAACGGTTAGATTATACATCACCGACACCGAACCTAAAGTTGAGCTGTGGAGGTTTTGCTCTGGACTTAGTAGATAACAAACCCTAAGTGTAAAGAGAAACAAAAAGGAAACTTAAGAAAGAAGAAAAAAAAAAAAAGGAAACTTGAGTCCCAAACATATCTTGTTTATAAAGACCTGGTCTCGCACTCCTATCTCTCTAAGAGTTAAAGACGCAATTTCTCTGATTTGTTTTTCTAAGTATATAGAGAGAGACGATTCGTACGAGTTAGAGGTCGCCGGAATTCAAGGCTTCGGAAGTCACGATGTTGGAGAAAAAAACTCTCCGGTGACGGAGATGATAGCGATTGATTGAGGGATCATCGGAGATTGGGGGATTCGTTTTCACGGTGTAAACACATTCGTTGTTGATCGTGCGTGCTTAGGTCTACAAAAGCCCAACAAAAACAATTCCAGCCCATCGACTAGGTTAATTTCTGGCCCTTTTTTTGTTTTATTTACATGATTAATATAATTCAATATTTATATTTTAAACGAATTTTTTTTAATATTTCTCATAGATTTTAAAGGATTTTTCTTACAACTTTTATTCAAGTTTTCACAAATTTATTTTTTTTTTTTTTTTTAAATCACAAATTTTACTCAAGTTTTTATTTTATTTTTAAAGTTGAATTTTTATCTTTTATTTTCTTTTAGATAATAGAAAATTGGATAATAGATTTACAATGCAATGTGAAGACTAACCAGATTTTGGATCCAGTCATTAGATTAATCTATTGATCATTAGAGATTCCACAAATCCAATTTGGTTTTGCATTGTTGTGTAGATTTATAATACAAGTTTCTAATTATTTGTTTTTAAAATAATTTTTTATTTTTTTCTTTCTTTCTTTCTCATGGTTAATACTTTTAAAAATAAATTCATTTAAATTTTGGTTTCAAAATTATTTTTTACTTTGTTCCTAGTTCTTAAGTTTCTTAATATTTTTGGCTTTAAAGTATTTTGCTGACTTTGATGTTACAATAAAGTAAGTAAACCGTTGAGCTTGGTTCAAGAATAGATATTGAGTAAGATCTGAACCGTACATTTGTCACGATCTCAGGCATTAGATGGCTCTTTGCAATCGGCTGCGCGTCTTTCAACAGACACGCCTCCTCTTCTCCTGGCCGGGGATTACATACGTTGCGTTTTGTGGAAAGCTCACATCTTACTCGGCCACGTCATCGAAAGAGATAAAATGGAACCATCCAACTAAAAAAGGTTGCATTTTGGTAATTCTAGCATCTTATGGTATCATTTATGCATGTATAACTAAAAACTATACTATTCAGTCATAGTTGTATACATATAAAAATTTAAAAGTCGAGCCAACCAACTACAGTGATCTATTGGTTAAGAAAGCAACCTACTCATTGATGTTTGAGATATGAGTATTTTCCAAGTCCTAAGAGAGAGCCTTCTTCTTCTCTTCTTCTTTTTCTTCTTAGCCACCTCAAGTAAAACACCTAATGAAGTCTAAACAACGAAACTAATGATAGGTTTTAATTTGTTACCAAGCATCAACAATCAAGAAGCAAGAGCAAATTTATCTACTTGGGGCCGCGTATAGTCAATTAGCCAGTACTAGTGCAGGAGAGCCCCTTTAAAAAAAAAACAAAACAAAACGTTTATGGGTCCCGGCACAACAGGTTCAACTATAAGATACATTCCTCCCACGTTACTTCAGTCCGGGTTTGCAAAACTCATGCGTCCCGCTCTGTAAAATTGCTATTTCCTCTCTCCCTTCTTCACCATTCATTGATTATCTCATCCAAAGTTACCAAATCAACTCGCTAAACTTAGATGTTAAACTTGGTTGATTAATAAGGTCGTTAGAATCCTCTGATACACAGTTAATACATTTTGCGTAAAGATGTTTCTCCTTCTTGTCTTGTCTTTGATAAGATCGGGTATGTGATCTCTCAAGGAGAAACCGAAGTAATAAAAGTTAGAAAACAAAGGTAGCATTGTAATAGCGAAAGCAGATAACGATTATTGAGCATAATTAGTATAACTATTTTTAACATCCAGAGAAAGGCATATCATACAAGCCTGCATGGGTGATGATTAAAGCAGATAATGATTATTGAGTCCTAAGGGAGAGCTCCTTCATTATCTTCTTCTTCTCCTTCTTCTTCTCCTTCTTCTCCTTCTCCTTCTCCCTCTCCCTCTCCTTCTCCCTCTCCTTCTCCTTCTCCATCTTCTTCTCCATCTTCGTCTTCATCTTCTTATTAGTTACACAACGACCTAATATAAAAAGAATAAACAACGAAACTAATGAGAGGTTTTTAATTTGTTAACAAGAAGAATCTAAGAAGCAAGAGCAATGTACATGGGCCATCAGAATTGGTGGTGCGCCCCCTTCTTCTGGATACACCGGGTCGGGACACCATAGGTTCAACAACAAGAGTCATATTTCCCATCATGTTACATCCATCTAGTTTCAGTGCCTTTTCTACACATCCATCTCCTCTAAAGCAAATGTCAGCTGCACTGTAAAATTCGAAAGAGACAAGACTTTAGTTAGAATTCAACAAATTTTGAGAGTTAAGAAATAAAAAATAAAAAAATTGTGGGAATTGAGGAAAGAAGCCACAAACTGAAAGTTAAGATCAATATGGTATAGATCTCCACATGAAGAGAAAAGTTTACAGAACGCCATCTTGAGATCAATGTTAGGAAGGGAAGTGTCATGTCCGGTAACGCAGACCCTAATTAATATCGATTCATTCAAGGAGAGAAATAACCAAATTAGTAACATGACAAAAGGCTCTAGCTAGAAAAAATATATGTTACAGATACTACAAGAATTAGTAGTAGTACATCCTACAAAAAAGAAGAAAATATTTATCAGAAGTTACCTGTATACGTATGTTCTTTTCAAAGACGTGGGATCAATAAGACCCCAGTCAGTAAAGGTTGCAGGCTTAACAATTGCAGTCCATCTTTACATGACAGTATTATTAAGTTTCAACGCCTTTTCTGCGGCAGCTCCTCCCTCGAACCGCACGAAGGCAACACTGATGTAAAACGATAGAGTACAATACATAAAAACAAAAAAAAACAAAAAAAAAGTATTTTGAGATTATAATTAAACATGAATGAGAGAGAGAGACCTGGACTGGACTGGAAGGAAGAGAATTAATAAGAAGCCACAAATAAAAGAAAGAAAAGAAAGGTACCTCTTGAGGATACCTCTTTCATAGTTTCCGGGAACACAAATACTTATGATCTGTCCACAAGAAGAGAAATGTTTTTCCAACACGAGCTCGACATAATAAGCTGGAAGCGAAGTGTCATATCCCTCAACGGAAATCGTCGTCAAAATGCTAATTATTCAACAATTTGATTTTGATATCAATACTATGATCATGATCATCAACACAACCAACAAAAGGAAAAAAAAATTCCCAAAAATAAATATATATGTACAAAATAAAATTTACCGGCGTTTTGGAGCGTCTGCAGCACTGTCATTCAAATCCAGCAATTTCACACCCTAAAAAAGATACAGAAGATTCTAATAAGAAATTCTACTGATCACCTCATAATATAATAATTTTCTTACATATATTCTTCATGATCAGAAAACCATTACTTAAAAATCAATAAAAAGAGAGAAGCAAAGGAGCTGGTTAATCAAAACGAGCGAGCAAGAAGAAGAAGAAGAAGAAGATTACTTTGATGGCGGATTCTTCCATGGTGACTACTTCTTCTACCTAGTAGGGTTCCAAATACTTTTTTTTTCAGATCTTTTACATATGGTATGAAGATTTTTTTAGGTTTGAAGATTTTGTTGTTCGTTGTTAATTCTCTTATTTATTCTGTGGGCCTTTAATTTAGTTCAGGCCTGCAATAAGCCCACAGAGTCCTAATCTTCTTCTTATTCATTACCCAAGACTGGGGGACTGAGAGGCGTTCCGTTAAACATAAAAAAATAAGCCGGGCATTCGGCTTTTTCGGGTTAATCGGTTCAGTTTTCTCGGTTTTTTTATTTTTTCGGTTTTCCAAATTTTCAGAATATAATAATTTTTTTACATATATAGTTCATGATCAGAAAACCATATTAACTAATTAAATAGAGAAGCAAGAAGAAGATTATTTTGATGGTGGATTCTTCCATGGTAATATGTTGACAAGAGCGACTACTTCTTCTACCTAGTAGGGTTCCAAATATTTTTTTGTAGAACACCATATGGTATGAAGATTTTTTAGATCACCAGTAGAATTTCTAAAAAAATATTTGGTATTTTTTAGGTTCTCATGGTTAATACTTTTTTAAAAATAAATTTATTTTAAGTTTTTGTGTCAAAATTAATTTTTACTTTGGCTTTCCCTTAAAGTTAAAATAACACTTTATATTTTTCTGTCTTTGATGTTGCAATAAAGTAAGGGAAACCGTTGAGCTTGGTTCAAGAAGAGATGTTGAGTAAGATCTGAGCCGTACATTTGTCACGATCTGAGGCTCTCTGCAGTCGGCTGCGCGTGTTTCAACAGACGCGCCTCTTCTTCGCCTGGCCGGGGGATTACATACGCTGCGTTTTGTGGAAAGCTCACATCTTACTCGGCCACGTCATCGAAAGAGATAAAATGGAACCATCCAACTAAAAAAGGTTGTATCTTTGGAAGAAGAAGAAGAAAGATAAGAAGACATTTTTGCGGAAAAGTTTTGAGCTTTTGATCACTGACTGACTACTAATGGAGGCTCTGCAATGTTCCAGCCATTTCACCGTGAATAGAACTCCTTGTACTCAGAGCTGTACCGGAAACAGGAGAAGCAGTAGGGCTACGTTTAGCTCTGCGTTCACCGGTACCAGCAGCAATTCAGCTTCTCTATCCTCTAGGAATCTCTCCTCCACGGTTTGTCTTCAAATTATTTGCTCCGTTTCGTTTTCGTTTTCATCTCTGTTTGGGTTGTTTTGTAAGGATCTTTTGGTTTATTTTGTGATGTTCTTCTGTGTTGAGAGTAGCGAGAGATATGGAGTTGGGTGAATTCGAAGACTGTTGGCTATGGAAGATACAGAAGGAGCCAAGTGAGAGCTGAGATGTTTGGTCAGTTGACTGGTGGACTCGAAGCTGCTTGGAGCAAACTCAAAGGCGAAGGTTCGATTTCTTTTTTTCCCTTGAGCTACTAGCTTCGGTTGTTAGCTAAACTCAAACACAAGCCGAGAAGGAGGAATGGATTAGAGAAACATTGTTTTATTGATTGTTGAATTATAAGGGCTTTGTTACTGGTGGATACAGAAAGGAGTAGCACGGTTTTAAAAGCTAGTTTACGTTATTTGCACTTGCAGAGGTCTTGACAAAAGATAATATTACTGAACCAATGCGAGATATTAGAAGAGCTCTCCTGGAAGCAGATGTGAGTGGCGGTTTTGTTCTGTTTCATTTTGAGTTCTTTTGAAGAATGTGGTCTTAAACTGATTTAGTCGCTTTGCGGTTTTGTTAACAGGTGAGTCTCCCAGTTGTTAGAAGGTTCGTTCAGTCTGTTAGTGACCAAGCCGTTGGAATGGGTGTCATTCGTGGTGTCAAACCAGATCAGCAATTGGTCAAGGTAATCCGCAATGAAAGAGGTTCTTATTTTTGTTTCTGTTTCATCTCTTCCCCATATTTTTTTCATTAGCATAATGGTTTTTATAGTTGACTCACTAGATCATTTTGGTTTCAATAGTACTGATGTGTGGCTTATCATGGCTATGGTGCAGATTGTACATGATGAGCTAGTGAAATTGATGGGTGGAGAAGTATCTGAGCTACAGTTTGCTAAAACAGGTCCTACTGTAATATTATTGGCTGGGCTCCAAGGAGTTGGAAAGACAACGGTTTGCGCTAAACTAGCTTGTTACCTAAAGAAGCAGGTATGCTTTTCAAAATACAGTGGAGACTTTTGATGGGATTGTTTGATACTCTCTGTCAAATTACACTGACTTTTATGATATTACAGGGAAAGTCTTGCATGCTAATTGCTGGAGATGTATACCGACCTGCCGCCATCGATCAACTTGTCATTTTAGGTGAACAGGTATTGAAATTTTTACTTTTGAAGCATCGTGTGCATCGTAGAAATGGCTTAAGAGAACCTGTGTGTGAACCTGTGTGCATTCCTGATGCCCTCTTTGTTTCAGGTTGGCGTGCCGGTTTATACAGCAGGGACTGATGTAAAACCTGCAGATATAGCAAAGCAAGGTCTAAAAGAAGCTAAAAAGAATAATGTCGATGTAGTCATCATGGATACTGCCGGGAGGCTTCAGGTAATCTTTCGTCTTTGAGAGTCATTGTACTGTAAATCTATTGTAGTTGTAGTTGTAGCTGTAGTCATGAAATTGAATCTTTGTGACAGATAGATAAAGGCATGATGGACGAATTAAAAGACGTGAAGAAATTTCTGAATCCCACAGAAGTGTTACTAGTTGTTGATGCCATGACTGGACAAGAAGCTGCAGGTACGCTGTTTGTATTCTACATTTGTCAAGAAACTTCGAAACATCTGAAAATGGATTAGATTCAGAACCGGACCTGTATCAGTCATATACTAAAATGAGCTTCTGTATTCCCTACAGCTCTGGTGACAACATTCAATGTAGAGATAGGAATCACAGGAGCCATTTTGACGAAGCTAGATGGTGATTCAAGAGGTGGTGCTGCTTTGAGTGTCAAGGAGGTTAGTGTTCTTCTTCTTTGATCAGTTATGTCATAGAAAAGTTACTTAATGTATGCTTAATTAACATTGATAGTTTACTCGTAAATGGGTGTCACTAGGTATCTGGAAAACCAATCAAACTGGTAGGACGTGGAGAGCGAATGGAGGATCTTGAACCCTTTTATCCAGATCGGATGGCCGGAAGAATTCTAGGAATGGGAGACGTGCTTTCATTTGTAGAGAAGGCAACAGAAGTTGTAAGTTCTTTCTCAGTTAAAATTACAATCAAAACTTTAGTTTTCTCTCCCTCTCCCTCTCTACGTTGAAAAGTCTTCTTCATCTGTCTTTATAGATGCGTCAAGAAGATGCTGAAGATCTACAGAAGAAGATAATGAGTGCAAAGTTCGACTTCAACGATTTCCTAAAGCAGACTCGTGCTGTTGCGAAAATGGGTTCGATGACACGAGTTCTTGGAATGATACCTGGAATGGGGAAAGTGAGTCCAGCACAAATCCGAGAAGCGGAAAAAAATCTTTTAGTCATGGAAGCAATGATTGAAGTGATGACACCCGGTATTTTTTTCTCTGTTCCTTTCTTCCATTCCATCAAACAAACAAAATGCATTTCGATTTTGGTTGTCTTATTCTTGGTTTTAAATATGTTGGACAGAGGAAAGAGAGAGACCAGAGTTACTAGCAGAATCACCAGAGAGAAGAAAAAGAATTGCTAAAGATTCAGGAAAGACAGAACAGCAGGTACTCTCTCTCACTCAGATTTCAAATCTTAGTTTCTGCAGCAGATCTCAGAGAAAGAAGATTCTCAATACCGTTTTTTTGTTGCTGTTGTTGTTGTTAAGGTGAGCGCACTCGTAGCACAAATCTTCCAAATGAGAGTGAAAATGAAGAACTTGATGGGAGTAATGGAAGGAGGATCAATTCCTGCATTAAGCGGTCTCGAGGACGCATTGAAAGCAGAACAACAAAAGGTTTCTTCTTCCTTCTTCTTCGTCTTCTTCACCGTTTAACATCTGAAAGAGTTTTAATGGATTCTTGTAATTGTATCTTCAGGCTCCACCTGGAACTGCGAGGAGGAAGAGAAAGGCGGACTCAAGGAAAAAATTTGTAGAGTCAGCATCAAGCAAGCCAGGTCCTCGTGGCTTCGGCTCTGGTAACTAAAAGGAACTATTTCAATCCAACTTGGTTAATCTCAAAACGGATAATTTTTCTATTAAGTATGAACTAGTTAAAAATTGTAAAATTTGGGGAAAAAACTTAAATACTGTATTGGTTTCTTGTTCGTCAAGCAAACGCTCTTATTTCCCCTTAATTAGTTCGGAACTGCCTTCTGTAATAATTATGAGCTTGGTGATAAAAACTCATGATTAATTAGATAAAAATATATTATGGGGATGCATACAAATTGTACTTAATTAAAAATTTCATAGACTTTGCATAACTAATATGTATATAGTTAGATTTTAGACTCATCCGCCATGATCACGGGGATTTCTCAAATCTACTTTAATCTCTCTCTTTGTTTTGGAATGAGTTTTATGTTATTCACCCTGCATATTCATCATGATCATAACCATGATAACTCTCAATTATTGTACATTTAATTCACAGTTCTCATGTATGGTCATTAATTGGTAATTCACATACTACTAATTCATGTAAATATTATTAGCTTCCAATTTGTTGCTCATGGTATGCTTATCTTTTTCTTTTATTTAACTCCTTATTTGCTTAGTTTTTTTTTGTGCAAATATTTTGCTTAGTTTTTTATTTTCAAAATCTACAATTATTATGAGAATCATGAATTTTGCTTGTGGTAAATTAACCTCTAACTTTTATTGACTTTTGGAACAAAATCACAAACTTTTCTCGACTTTATCATGATGTTAACGAAGTTTATAAACTTTATCGGATATTTTTGGGAATTTATCAGGAATTTTCGTTAACATTCTAAATAAATCATTTTTACTATTTAAAAGAATCTTTTAATGGATAATCAAACTGTTAAATTGCTACCTATAGTAATTCAAATTCATGTTTTATATGAAAAAATCAATGAAAATTTGTGATTTTTTAAGAAAATTAACGAAAATTTCTGAATTATTTAGAAAGTCAATAAAATTAGATATATAATCCACCATGTAAAATTCATGTTTTGTTCATCACTTGAAATAAAATGATGTTTTTTTTTACAGTTTTCGACATTTATAAAATCAATTAATCATTTAACCTTTGAGCATTTGACACTTCTCCTCAAAATGTATAGACACATATGGATCATTAAAGGGTCTGGGGTTGTAAATTCATAAAAGGCTTATAGTTTCAATAGTTGGTTTAGATTCAGGTAAGAAGAATTAGCAAATGGCAATTTGTATGATTCGATTTGTTTAGGAGAGAGACTGAGAGAGAGCAAATGACAATTCTCCTCCGCATATAATTTGAGAAATATTTGTTTAGTTTTTTTTTGTTTTTAAAATCTACAATTATAATGAAAATAATCATAAATTTTGCTTGTGGTAAATTAAACCTCTAACTTTAATTGACTTTCGAAAAAAACCACAACTTTTCCTTGACTTTATCAAGGCATGACGTTATCAAAGTTTGTTAACAGAGATTAAACGTTAAATTGACTTTTAAATAAATCACAAGGTTTTGTTTTATTATTCAGACAAATCTTTTAATGGATAATGAAACCGTTAAATTTTTCTTTATAGTAATTCAAATTCATGTTTATATAACAAAATCAACAAAAGTTTATGATTTTTTAAGAAAGTCAACAAAATTTTATGAATTATTTAGAAACTCAATAAAAATTAGATATTTAATCTACCACATGTAAAATTCATGTTTTGTTCATCATTTAAAATAAAATGATGTTTTTTTGACATTTTTTATTTATAAAATCAATAAATCATTTAACCTTTAAGCATTTGACACTTTTCCACAAATGTATATTAAAGGGCCTGTCTTTGTAAATTCATAAAAACGCTGATGTAGTCGGTTTAGGTTCGGTTAAGGAGAATTCGTTTAATTTGTTTGATTCGATTTTTTTTGGAGAGAGAGCAAATGGCAATTCTCCTCCGCATCACGACGCCGCAGTGTCTCCTCATTCCTCCACCGCCGCTATCTCATCGCCGGAGCTCATCTCTCCTCTTTCTCAAACCCACATTTCAACCATCCACGAAACCTCTGAGCTCCCGTAAAACCACCACTCTCCGTCTCCGTGCCAATAACCCAACAGTCAATTCACTAAAACCCCTTGAAAATGTTAAACCATATCTACAATCGGAATCCAGAACCGTCCTCCTTGGCTGGCTCTGCAGCTGTGTCTCTGTTGTATCTCTTTCTCAGATTGTTCCTAGGCTCGGCTCCTTCACTTCTAACCTTAACGCTAACTCTGCCAGCTTGATGAAGCTCAAAGGCGAGTGTCTCGTCTTGGCCGGTTTGGTTTTGGCTAAGGTTGTTGCTTATTATCTCCAGCAAGCGTTTCTCTGGGAAGCTGCTTTGAACACTGTTTACAAGATTCGTGTTTTCGCGTATCG
>NC_025692.1:26164989-26187990 GCF_000633955.1 Camelina sativa
TAACAGAGATTAAACGTTAAATTGACTTTTAAATAAATCACAAGGTTTTGTTTTATTATTCAGACAAATCTTTTAATGGATAATGAAACCGTTAAATTTTTCTTTATAGTAATTCAAATTCATGTTTATATAACAAAATCAACAAAAGTTTATGATTTTTTAAGAAAGTCAACAAAATTTTATGAATTATTTAGAAACTCAATAAAAATTAGATATTTAATCTACCACATGTAAAATTCATGTTTTGTTCATCATTTAAAATAAAATGATGTTTTTTTGACATTTTTTATTTATAAAATCAATAAATCATTTAACCTTTAAGCATTTGACACTTTTCCACAAATGTATATTAAAGGGCCTGTCTTTGTAAATTCATAAAAACGCTGATGTAGTCGGTTTAGGTTCGGTTAAGGAGAATTCGTTTAATTTGTTTGATTCGATTTTTTTTGGAGAGAGAGCAAATGGCAATTCTCCTCCGCATCACGACGCCGCAGTGTCTCCTCATTCCTCCACCGCCGCTATCTCATCGCCGGAGCTCATCTCTCCTCTTTCTCAAACCCACATTTCAACCATCCACGAAACCTCTGAGCTCCCGTAAAACCACCACTCTCCGTCTCCGTGCCAATAACCCAACAGTCAATTCACTAAAACCCCTTGAAAATGTTAAACCATATCTACAATCGGAATCCAGAACCGTCCTCCTTGGCTGGCTCTGCAGCTGTGTCTCTGTTGTATCTCTTTCTCAGATTGTTCCTAGGCTCGGCTCCTTCACTTCTAACCTTAACGCTAACTCTGCCAGCTTGATGAAGCTCAAAGGCGAGTGTCTCGTCTTGGCCGGTTTGGTTTTGGCTAAGGTTGTTGCTTATTATCTCCAGCAAGCGTTTCTCTGGGAAGCTGCTTTGAACACTGTTTACAAGATTCGTGTTTTCGCGTATCGGAGGGTTTTAGAGAGAGAGTTAGACTTCTTTGAAGGTGGGAATGGGATTTCATCAGGAGATATTGCTTACAGGATCACTGCTGAAGCTTCTGAAGTTGCTGACACTATCTATGCTCTTCTCAACGTGAGTATAAAGTTTCCTTCTTTTTCAAAACTTTTTGGATAGATTGTGTTGATTTTGGCTAATTACAAACTCTCTATGCTACACTTGTATGGCAGACAGTTGTGCCCAGTGCTATCCAGATATCTGTAATGACGGCACATATGATTGTTGCAAGTCCTGCCTTGACACTAGTCTCTGCAATGGTGAGTGAAATGATTGTCTTTGTTTTGTATGTGTCTTTTGCTCTACACTTTTCTTATTGGTTTGGTTTTGTTCTAGGTGATCCCATCTGTTGCACTTCTCATAGCATATCTAGGTGACCGGCTTCGTAAGATATCAAGAAAGGCACAAATTGCCTCTGCTCAACTCTCTACCTACTTGAATGAGGTACTCTTATGTTCTTCTTTGAGATTGCCTCTCCTTACATTCCGTATGTTCATAATTTCATATAGGGAGAAGTTACTAAAGGGAGAGCTTTTTTTTATCATTTAGGTTCTTCCTGCGATTCTGTTTGTGAAGGCTAATAACGCAGAGATTTCTGAGAGTGTGAGGTTTCAGAGGTATGCTCGTGCTGACCTAGATGAACGTTTGAAGAAGAAGAAAATGAAGTCACTGATCCCTCAGATTGTTCAAGTTATGTATCTAGGATCACTGTCGATATTTTGTGTTGGAGCAGTGATACTTTCAGGCTCTTCTTTAAGCTCTAGTGCAATTGTGTCCTTCGTGGCATCATTAGCTTTCTTGATCGATCCTGTCCAGGTAAAATACATTTGTTAGTGTGGCATTGAATCTGTTGCTCCTAGACGCAAACTGTTACTTCTGCTTTATTATTTTGGATGATCAAATCTGATTTTGCCTAGTTCATTAGACATACGTTTAAGCCACTTTACCTTGAGGAGCTGTCATATTGGGGTTTTGAATTTAAAGAATTATGCAGGATCTTGGAAAAGCTTATAATGAATTGAAACAAGGAGAGCCAGCGATAGAACGTTTGTTTGATTTAACCTCTTTGGAATCTAAGGTACTACTACACCCTATCTTTCTTCTGATTTTCTCTTCAACTTATATAATCCTAATGATTTGGTTTTGTCCATCTCAGAATCTGATGCAAAGTGCTTTTTGGCCCTGTCTTGAAATTTAGGTGATCGAGAGACCTGAAGCCATTCAATTGGAAAAAGTTGCTGGCGAAGTTGACTTATGCGATATATCATTCAAGTATGACGAAAATATGCTTCCTGTTTTGGATGGGTTAAATCTTCATATTAGAGCAGGAGAAACTGTAGCTCTTGTTGGGCCATCTGGAGGAGGAAAGACTACACTGATCAAATTGCTTCTCCGCCTTTACGAACCTTCATCTGGTTAGAAAAATCTTAGTTCTTTACTTGTATCCATCTAATCACAATGTTTAGAACCATAGATTTGTCATCTAATTGCAATCTTTCCTTGATGAATAGGTTCTATCTTCATTGACAAAAATGACATTAAGGATATCAAATTGGAAAGTTTGAGGAAGCATGTTGGTCTGGTTTCACAGGACACAGTAAGTTCCAGAGACCTCAAATTTTACTCCTTTCATGATTCATCCCAAGACTTTTATAATGGTTCATCGAAGTTACTTAACTATTTCTACACATATAAGACTCTTTTCTCAGGGACAATTGCTGACAACATTGGGTACAGAGATATCACGACGGGAATTGATATGAAGAGAGTTGAGATTGCTGCAAAAACTGCAAATGCTGATGAATTTATCAGAAACCTACCAGAGGGATACAACACAGGAATTGGTCCCAGGGGTTCAAGCTTAAGCGGAGGCCAGAGGCAAAGGTGGGGTCTGCAAGAGTGATTAAAACTCAGTGATTGTTTCTTTCTTCCATTGAAGTTCCAAACCAGTTGATATATTTTTTTCAGGATGCTTACGTCTTGTTAATATTGGCAAATTTGCAGACTAGCTATCGCTAGGGCGCTCTATCAGAACTCATCTGTACTGATTTTGGATGAAGCAACATCAGCATTGGATAGTTTGTCTGAATTGCTAGTCAGAGAAGCTCTTGAACGTGTAATGCAAGACCATACGGTAAAAGCACACATCTGATTCGTCTATTCTAAAACACCTTTTAAGTGAATCATCACTAGATTATACAAAAAAACTTCCTGGTTCCATGGCTCCTATGTTTGCATTTACAGGTAATTGTGATTGCACATAGACTGGAGACAGTGATGATGGCGCAGAGAGTGTTCTTGGTGGAGAAGGGAAAGCTAAAGGAGTTAAATCGCTCTTCTCTGTTAAGTAGTCACAAGGACTCACTATCGTCAGCTGGACTAGTGATTTGAGATCTATGAAGTATGATCAAGAGCAGGTAGAGACCAAATTGTTTTGTAAATGAAGAGAAGATACAAGATTCCTCTTTGTATAAATCTTTCCATTATTCTTTAAAAATAGGATGAACAAATCATTTGTTGAGCTAGAAGCCTACAGAGTTTTGTATCTTTCCCTAGTTATGACATTATACATGTAATAAACAAAAGATCAAACGTGGTTTCAACTCCATGTAAAGAAGACATATTCAGTGATTCACTGTTTCACCATGAAGGAGCTTTTACAACTGCATCCACCTACTGCGGCTGGGTTTTCAGCTACCTAAGCACCAAAGCATTAAACAGAAATCAAATGAAAATCTTACATAATTATATCTTGTCCCCTATCAACTCTCATCAGGTACATGCAAGAATGCTTTCAAATGACTATATATGCAATGAAGAAAAAAGAAAGATGACAAAAAGAGGGGTTTAGTTTTACCACAAAGGCAGCACGGATCAGTTCCTCAACATAATCAACCGTAGCACCTTTCACGAAGTCGTATGAAACATTATCTACAGCCAATTTGACACCATTCTTCTCAAAAACCCTGCAATGTTCAAGAGCAACTAAAACTGAGACAAAAAAAGACGCAGTTTTGCAACAGATGATTCTTCTAGCCAGACGGAGAGAATAGTAAAATGGTAATAGTAGTAAGACTTGAGGTGATCAAATCAAAGTACCTGTCATCATGATTGGTTTTACTATCAAGCTCAAACACATACTGGAAACCAGAACAGCCTCCCGTCTCTACACCCAAGCGAAGCAGCTTCTTCTCCGGCTCACTGGATTGCAACTCTTTCATCCTCTAACAAAATGACAACACTCACAAGAAGTCAAGAGAAGGAGCAAAACAACAACAAACAATGTCTGCTTCCAAGTTCCAACAATCTAAAACAGGTAAGTTCAACTCAAACAATATACAAGTAAGAAGAGGTTCTCATGTTTTATTCCATTTCTGCAGATTCGTGAACTATGGATGTTGTTCGAAACAAACAGAATCTTTCAATCTGATTAGAGCAAAAGTCCAATAGAAACCAAATTACGTAAGAACCAATTTTGAACCGGATTAACAAAGAGATCAATTCAAAACAGCAGATAGATATCAATCATACCCGGATACAATTGTCGCTGAGATGGACAACCTCGAGAGAAGAAGACGTATCAGATTGAGAAGAGGAAGAAGAAGAAGCTTCGTTAAGAGCAGAAACGGAAGAAAAATTAAGCAACCGATGGTTTTCTCTAATACGACCAGCCAAATAAGGAGCGAAGCGTTTCACCAGAGATCTCGACATGATTTTATCCTTCAGAATCCCTTTCTCTTTACAATCTCTCTACAATTTTAATCCAATTTTATAAGTTTTTCGCCATCAGAGGACGAAAGTTTCAAGCTTTTTGGAAAATTTATTCCTTTTTTTTTTTTTTTCGTTTCTGAGAAGTTTTCAATAAGACTTTGGTGACGACGACGATGAAGAAGAAGAAGAAGAAGAAGGGAGGCGAAAGAAAAGACTACTGGTCTTGTGAACACCACGCTTATTTTAGCCTCCACGTCATCTATTTCTGTATATTGCTCCCACAAGTTTTATATATTTACCAATTTTGCCACATTACTCCGTTTCAGTTCAATTTCGTCCTTCAGTTGCAAATTAATGATGAGATCTCTTTAAAAAAGAAAGATAATAATATATTGAATATTCTCATAAGCAAGAATTTGGAATTTCGTATATACACAATTTCCTGTACATAATCTATTGTTGCATCTAGTAACTCTCAGGGACAAGCAGCAGCAATACTTAGAGATGTCCTGGCTGATATAAAAACAAGACTACAGCTTGTTGTGTTAAGAAGCAGCACAAAATAATGGTCTATTACTTCTGGAGCTTAAAGAGACCCTATAAACCAATAATTATCTCTGTCTCAGAGAGAGAGGAAGAATGTCTAAATAGTATGTACCATGACTTGTGTCATCCTCTTGAAACTCCGAGCGTCCATTAATGTATTTTTAAGTTGTTGAGATAGTTGTTCTGTGTTGTGGATGATGTGCGAGCTACTACGTCACAACAAGTCCCCTAAAAAATCAGATGAGGTGAGATTATGAGAGCTGTGTGTGATTCATATAGAAACCAGTATTAGTAAATTGCAGCAAGAAAATTGTGAAACTGGCTTCATTCACTTACCAGAATTTCACATTTCAATCCGATTTTTCCAACTCTTTGAATCTTCTTTCCCACTCGTCTGTCTCATAGTTTTGTTCCATCATATCTCTATCTGTACTATACACGATCCGCTCCTTCCCGATGACTGTCTTTTGCGCCATATCCCTTGCGCTTAGTAGCTGTATTGCATCATCATTCAAAGGCGTTAGTTCACAACTCCCATATAATAAGAAAAAACATATATATGAAGTTTCCGGGTGAAGAATCCAAGAAATGTGCTTTAATCTGGCTGGTGCTATATAGAGCAATATAAGAGCCACTACGTCAACTGTCACATAAAGCAATCACAAGTGGGTAATCACATAAAGAGATCCCATAGATATGCAAGCGTCATAGAAGATTCAGAACCTAACCCTTGGATGTTTGGGCGTCACATTAATGATTCTATAATATGCAATCGACAGAAACCAAAAATAAAACATCTCACTAGATTTATGTTACTACTGATTTGCCTACCTTACGCTGTAGTGCGATATCTGGAGATTCAAGTGCTCGCGCAAATTGTAGCCGAGCTTTGTTTCTGTTCTCTATTTGGTTATTCTTTCTCTTGATTGAAAACCACCTAATCAAAGGGATGGCAAAGAATGAACCTGCATATACCTGCATAGTTGTTCGACAAGATAATTACTAGTTCACAAGGTTTCTAAGGAACTGGATAACTGGAAGTAAGAAAACAAAATCCACTAAGAATTGTTTGTGTCCGTAATTAAGCTTAGAAAGAACCTTAATCATGTTTAAAGCAAATAGGGAAAACCAGAATCAGGAAACAATTTAATAAAAGTAGTTTGGCATATCAACAGAAACTAAATCATACCTGAAGTAGTGGATATATGTTCTTAACAAATGTAAGAAATCCACCAGGCATGACAGTCATCTCGCTGGAAACGAACACAAAAACAAAGTTGCGTTAGACATTTATATATACGCACACAAGGGAATATTAAGCAGAGTATAATCTAGGAGGGCCTTACTTTAGCAATGATTTTAGAACAATCACACCAAAAAGATTTACTGCACCTAGGCCAATGACCAATGCTCTCTCGGATGTAGTTGTTTTACTGTGAAGAAAAATTATTCCATTATCAGAAACTGAACCACGAATGCAATAAAAACTTCTCGTTAAGTGTAAGACATTAAAATCCAGGTTTAAACAATGATAGGAACCTAAATTGCCATTTTTTCTCCTTGAAGAATTTCTCCATATCAGCAACCCAGTCAAACCATTTCCCCACATATTCTTTTCGTCTACTAGATCCAGAAGCTGTACGTTGCAGGGACGGAAACCGATACAAAATATTTCCCTAGGCAACATGATAGAATTGTTAATAAAAATGACCAAAGAAAAAGCAGCAGATCATGCACCTTTGGGCATCACATTTCAAGCAACCAAAAAAAGGGATTTGCAAACCTCTTCATCCAATTCAGGTTGACCATCAAACCGAAGAAGAACAGGTAGAATGTAGGATTCATCGTTCTGTAAACATTAGAAAGAAAACTTGAGAAGATGAACAGCGCAAGAGGTAAAGGAGTACAAAGACAGCTTTCAGCATAACAAAATTAGTTGCATTAGCTCCCTTTGGAAGAGACAATAGGCAAAACAAACCATAGCACTCTTTGAAGATGGCACATCAAGGTATGGAGCAAGTTCATCAGCTGCAACAACACCTCCTCTGGAAGTTATATACTGACCAATCTGAGAATATTTATCAAAAACGAGTAAATGACTAAAACTTTTCTTATATGAGCGGTGATGTATCATTTCAAATTCATAACATTTAACAAAGGAGAAAACCTAGAGATCTGATGTGAAGAAAAAAGTGAGTAAATTCAAGTCCTGTACATTACCATCTGCCATCTCTCTTCTTCAATTCCTTGATTTGGATCTCCATCTCCAAACACAAAGGAGAAAACCTAGAGATAAACCCATACTTAAATTAAGCCATTACCACTCAAAATCAATGAGGGGGGAAACATATAACAAAGCATGAAAGCTCTCAAATTCAATTTCCACTTACAGATTCAATGAAATTCATTCCCTTTTCTTCATCTTCACGAGCTCGTCGCCTGTTGTAATAATTGGGATCCCAGTACCTTACATAAAAACACTAGAAATATGACTAGGAGATTCCGTTAAATCAATTACTGATCTCTATTTGTTAAGAGTAGAAGAAGCCCTTTAAAATCCATTGAAAGTAAAATTACCAAAGCAGATCGGCAGGGTTGATATAGAAGTTGACTCCAGAATCATACCCGCGCCCGCGTCTTCTTTGACGATTATCATCCTCGCTTTTAACAGAATCCAAAAAGGTTAGTGCAAAATTCAAACTGAGACCACAGTCCAGAATGATAACAAGATAACTTAATTGCAAGTCAAGTAAAACACATACCTTCTGCTTGAAAGCAGGGCTATAATCGACGTGTAGACAATAACAATAGACGCTATAAGCGCCGTGCCAAAGGAAACACGAGCCAAATAGTCTATAGCACCCTGCCAGGCACATAATAATAGATCTCAGAACATTCAAGTTCATATCAAGTGCACCGTTAAAAGGTAATGGATAAATGATAACAAAAAAAAAAAGACACTACCTTTGCCTTATCAAGAAATGGTTCAATTTGTATCCTTAACGACTTGCCAGCCAACTTAGTTCGATAACCCTTTGGGAAAACATAAAGCACATCACCTTCATCCGACACCTGAATGAAATAACATTTCATTGAAATTTAGCACATTCACACAGACTAAAACGAAACATGTAACGCATAAAGATCAATACTTTTTTTTTATCAGAATCTCCTCAAATCTTCGCAATTGAGTTTTGCTCAAGTTCATTCTACACTAATATCATTACAGCTATTCAAATTTCTAATGTATTGTTGCTTTCGTTCTTAACAAAGATCAATACTTTATATCAGAATCTCCTCAATTTACGTATGAATTTTGAGTTAATGGGCATGAAACTGAACTAGGTAGTACCTCAAGAAACCCATCAGTATCAGCCGCAATAGCTTGAAGAGCTGTCTGAGCTTCAGTAACCTTCAAGCCAGCTCTACTAGAGACATCACCAACAGTGACTCTCCGGCCACACTCGTCCACAGCATCCATCGCTCGTTTCCGTACATCAGTCGGTAACTTATCACTCTCCACCAATCCTCCCGGTTTGATTGCGCCGCTAACCTTATCTAAACTCGCCGCCTTCACCACAGCGATTCCATGGCGAGTGAATTTCCGACGAGTGCTCAGACACCACTCAGTCGAGATTCCGGGGAAAGAGCAACGATCAACGGGAGATCTGAGGTGAATCTTTGAAGATAAACCCTTTTGAGTTAACCTAGGGGAGAGGATTAAGCATGTCGATACACACGCCATTCTCTAATCACAAAGCTTTCTCTTCTTCTTCTTCTTCTTCGTTTTCTCTAGTAAAGACGTTTAATTTCCGCCACGGGAGATGATTTATATGATTCAAAATCGAAGCTTTCAGATTTTTTTTCCCCTGTGCCTGGAAAAAGCGATTATCTTCTCTCCCACGACTAGGGCTGGCCATTCGGGTAACCCATTCGAGTTCGGGTATTACCCATTCTGATTCGGATAAACAGGTTTAGAAAAATAGAATCTATTAGAAATTTTTAGATATATGGGTTCGGTTCAGTTTGAGTACTATCGGGTTCGGGTCAGTTTGGGTTACAACTTTTAGAACCCGATTAGTATCCAAATTACCGAGTACTCAAAAAAATATAATTAAAATTAATTAGATTTAGTTAATTTTTGACTTATGTGACAAAATATTTTAGATATTTTGATTATTTTTGATATTTAGGTATAAAACTAAGTGAAATATTCAAAATTATAATCATAATTTTGGGGTAATTGCATTATATTAATGATAAATATTATAAATATTAGCCATGGGCATTTGGGTACTCGGGTCGGGTTCGGATAGGAACTGATCGGGTTCGAGTTTTTCGGGTAGAGGAGTTTAGGACCCAATAGAGTAAATAGAAAATATCGGTTCCGGTTCGGTTCGGGTCTTACCGGGTTTAGGTCGGTTCGGGTCTAAAATTTCAGAATCTATAAATACCCGAAAAATCGGATATCAATCGAGTTCAGATATTTTGTACCCGATTACCCAAAATTTTACCCGATTACCCGAAATACCCGGTTTTTACCCGATTATCCGAAAATTTTAAAACTTAATATTAAGAAAAAAAAACTTTAAAAAATTAAGTTTTAAAAAGTTTTGGTTAAATTTTTGAATATATAGCTAAACATGTCAGTATAATTTTGGTTATTTTGAGTATTTTAATCTAGAAAAAAAATATTTTTTAAATTTTAATCTATAGTTTTGAATAACTATGCTATAAAGGAACAAATTATAACTAATATATTATGTATATTATTTTATTTCGGGTATGTCGGGTACCCATTCGGTTCTTGGTTCGGTCCCGGATTCGGTTCCGGGTTTTCGGGTTTTGGAGATTAGGACCCAATAGGGTATTTTACCGGTTCCGATTTTCGGTTCCGATTTTTTTGCCCAAGCCTAATAAATATCTTTATATGTTCGGTTTAATGGGTACCCAAACGGGTACTGGATATTATCCGACCCTAACCCGAACCCACGGGTATTAGAAAATAGAACCCAATAGAGTTTTATAGGCATACCCATACCCAACCTGAACCCCGTTTTTCGGGTCGGGTTCCGGGTTGGGTATTCGGATACGGTTTTTATGTCCAGGCCTACCCATGACGCAGTCGCAAAGCATTAAATCCAAAACCAAACCAAACCAAACCAATCGGTACGGCTCTCCAAATCTTCCCGGTTATAATATCCTAAACCGGAAACGGTCCGACATAACTTTCTTCGGTTTCGATTTAGTGGATGTCTCTACCAAAATACATTACTTTCTTTCTTAACTATGAACAAAATCAACTTAAACTTATAATGATGAAGAGATGTGAACAGAACATTTTGAACCATAGTGGACTGGCTCTGAAACATATGCTAAATAGTAAAAATAATCAAGTGCATATGAATTTTTCTATCATTTTGTATTGTCTTAATTATATATGGTTGTTACTTTTTCTTTTGAGTTCTTCTCATTCCATGGCAAAACATGGATGGAATTTTCACTTAAATTTACTTGGAAACAGAGAAGAAAAAAAAAAAATAAGCTCGACTTAAGATGACAATATCACAGTCTTTTTCTATAACATAGCTTCAAAGCTTATATATACAACAAAACCCGAAAACAATTTTGTCGACCTTGAACAAGCTCTAGACTATTTTTAATGTATATATATAAGATCTATGTGTTTATGTTCTTCTGAGACTTTCAGATTCGGGTATGCTATCTAACACAGGCTTCCAGCTGCTATTACATTCAAGATCATCATCATCAGAAGAAGTAAGCAAAAGTTGTTTCTCAAGAGTCTGGTACATCATCTCATGGACTGACCCTCCTTGAAGTAGCTTCTCCAACTCTTGCTTATGCACAATGATCTTCATCCTCACGACACTCTTATTCTCATCACCATCGATGTTGTTGTTGCTTTCACTAGTATCATCGTCGTCATCTCTTAGTGATCTTCTTTCGTCGTCCTCCTCTTCCACTTCCGGATTGGCAAACGTCACTTTCTTGTTGACCTTCTTCTTGATCATTGTAGGTAGGAGGTAATAGAGACGGCCAGAGAGAAGCTTAGCATCAGGCAGAAGATAAGTGTTGTTGTGAGAAAGAGTGTGACCAGAGAATTGAGTAAGGATGTGACCAACACTAACGGGTTCTCTATATTCAAGTACCTTCCCATCATTTCTCACTATCTTTATCACTTTCTTCTCCATTACTATACAGTTCCCCATCTTCTTCTTCTTCTTTTCTTACTTCTTTGTTTTTTTTTTTCTATTGTTTTGCTTGGAGATTTTTGTGTTTGTATATTTATAGGAGTTTTGGGATTTCGTTTCGTAGCTAGTGCGGGTGGGACCTGATTTGATTTTTCTCTCTTTTCCCTAAATATTTTATAGTGGGTGGGGTGGTATGGTCGGGTGGTGCATATTGTTCATTACTCATCTATGTATCTTTTTATAAGTATGATTATCCTTTTTCATTATGAATATATATGTTTTTACTTGTGGAATTGAGTTGGCGGTGCAAGTATTCATGATGATCGTTTTAATGTTATCACATGCAATGCAAGATATTTATAATACTTAGCTAACTTCTCCAAATATGTATATATGTTTATATCTAAGAATTATAAATATCTTGCATGGGATCATTATATATAAAACGAAGATGAGGGGTAAAGGTTTTGATCATCACAAGCTATTAAATAACAATTGATAAAAAAATAAAAATAATAATAACTTGATAAATAAAACCAGGTAATGGGTGGGTATATAAGAACTATCTATGGTTTCAATTAAATGTTTGTGACTTTCTTCTGATACAGTGGTTTCATCTTTTTAGCTAGAAAAAAAAAAAGCATGCCATTCGCGAGTGCGTTAACTCTCTTATAGTGGTGGTGGCAGAAACAATGTCTACATATCTCAAACGGTGGAATGGAATTGGTTTTGGTAAACTTTTACCAAGTCCTGATCAGTACTTGTTCTCCTATTATTCAGAAATATAATTTGGTTTTAAAATAGTTTATTCACACATGTTTTAATTTAATTTATAAAGTCGTTTTACAATAGTATATTTATACAATTTGTATGTGGTTATTGCACATTTTAGATATATATGTTTATGTTTTACATTGAGATTATAAAAAAAAATACTTACTAGTGGCAATCAAGAGAAAGAACAAAATAAATACAAAATAAGAGTGCACATATTTGGTGAATGCAATGCACTAGTCTTACAGGCAATGATCATGGAGTAGTGTTTTTATATGGATGTCTTTGTCTATAATTTGTCACCACATATATGTCCTAGGAAAAGAGAAAACTGTTTTGAAAGAGCACAGGCAGCCTACATTCAAAGGCCAAATCAACAAATGATTTGCTTTGGTTCTACTTTTGAATATTCAACACCTTTTTCAAAATCTTGTATTATTTTAATATGTTTTTTTGGTTTTCATAGAAAGTGTTAATTCTCTAGATCAAGAGGACTCTTGTAATTACAATCTAATAACTATAAACACGACCATAAATATACCAAAAAGAAATATTGCATAAGAAACTAATTGGAGTACATAGACATGTACAAACGTTACATTAAACTTGTGTGCAGAATTGCTATCAAACAGCCAATCGTATTGTAATATTAAGAACTTAAAAATAATGATTTTTCCAAAAGTAAATATTACTAGTATATTTCAAGATTTGTGTCATTAGTCTGTCGTTTGGTATTACAAAATTAATACATATAGCTAGACTAAGTTTGACAGATTTACCGTTAAACGTCATCTTATATACGCGTTGCGTAATTCAACTTGAAAAAAAAAATGTAAATTGGAGTATGTTGTAAGTTGTGTAGTCTATGACGAAATTAGTTTATCGAAAAGGAAGCAACATAAATCCAGATAAGATTACTATAAATGACAATTTGAGTCAAGATTGAGATTCCATTCTCATTCTGTTTTGGAAAGTACAGAGCCCTTTGACAAACAAAAAAAAAGAAAAGAAAAAGTACAGAGAGCCCTTTTGTGGCGATGTCTTTTGGACAAAACACGATGTGACGAAGGCAAAAGGAATTTAGATTACTCGGCCGTAGTTCCCATGCTTTTGGTCGGTTCACGTGCTAGGTTCCAGCAAACCTGCTTGCAACACGTGGCGGTCTTCTGTTGGTAGGCACCGTCCAAAGACTCTCTTTTTTGAAACTAATGCTTTTGCTTCAACCAAGTTTTTGAACGGTATCTTCAAGACTCGGTTATGTGATTTAAAGTTTATCCCAATATTTTGCCCCCAAAAAAAAAGTGTATCCATATTTTGATATGTATTGTTTCGTGTGTTCAGCCCTGGGTTCAGAGATACAATAAATCACTAGAAACCAAACAAAAAAAATTATGTTACAAAAATAATTGTTAGTTTTTCACTAGCAAGTGTTTTAACACATTTTTCTTTCAGTATTTTGACTACCGATCAATTTTCAGCTATTTTGGGTTTTAAATTCCTTTGTTTGAATTTGTTTTAATTTCTAGTTAGTTTTAAAACTTTAACAGACTTCTATTTTTTTTGTTTTTTACTGATATTTTGAATATTTCGACTAGTGATTAACATTTTGATTTTTCTTTTCACGCATTTTAAATTTTTAACTAATAGTATTTTTTTGGATCTTCTTGGGGAGGGCGAAACTGTGGACATCCCAGATTTAGAAAATGATGACCTCATTGAAGAGAACTCCAAAAGCATCATCGTGCGCTGTCTCAACCCGTCAGCTCACAAGGTTGGTGGTTTGGTTAAAGCTCTTCCCCCCATATGGGGTATGGAAGATAGAGTGAGAGGTAGAGGGATTGGCGAAGACAGAGTTCAATTTATTTTTGATAGTGAAGGCGACCTCTACCACGTTCTCTCTAGAGGACCATGGTTTGTAAACGGATGGATTGTCACATTGGAGCAGTGGAAAGCGAACCCAGGTCCTGAATACCTGAAACGTATCCTATTCTGGATCCGTATCAAGGGCATTCCAATCCATCTCTTAAAGAAGAAAGCTGTTGAGTCTATCATTGAGCCCTTTGGTAAGGTGGATGCGGTAGAGCTCCACGCAAAAAACTCACAGTCTTTGGAATATGTTAGAGCTCGAGCTTGGGTCAACGCAGAGGAGCCCCTCCAATTTGTAAAAACAGCTAGATTCAAAACTGGAGAGACGGTTCGGGTGGAGCTGATATATGAAAAACTACTCAAAGTCTGTTTCCTCTGCAAAAGACTCACCCATGATCAGAATGGTTGTCAGTTCCAAATCCCAGAGCGAATGGCAAAAGACAACGGGAGCCAAGGAAACAGAAAAGGCAATAGAAAAGACGGACCAAGATCTCAAGGAAAAGGAAAGGGCATCCTGCTGAGAGATGTTGTAGACCTCTTACCCCCTCGGATAGACAGGACAAAGCATTCTAACCCCGAAGGGAGCTCCAATTCAGGTCGTCGAAGAAAAACAGTGAAGGAACGACTCCAATGGTCAGGACAGGAAGGCAAGGGGAAAAATGGTGCCCCTCTACAGGAATGGAGACCCAAAGCTAGGGAGGAAGACCATACCCAGAGCTTTGATGCTTCCCACGATAGAGGAATAATCCCCTATCCCACTGATCAACTCCCCTCTGCAACAAAGAGAAGAAGAAGTACTAGTGGTGGCGGTAGAGACTCAAAGAAGGCAAGAACTGACTCTGGGGAAAAAAAGAAGCAGGATTCTCCTTCGGTTTTTGCAAGACTGGGTTCCAGCATAGGAAATCTTAAGACTGCAGAGCGTAGAGGATCCAACGAGAAAGCCAGTCCTACCACTCATGTTTTTGAAAGGCTGGGATCTCAGGTCTCTTCCACGAGTCCAACTGCAAGATCTCACACTGATCCCTTACATCATTCTGCCCAAGTGGCAGCCATATCTGATCATTCTGCTAACATGGCAGCTCTTTCTGACCAATCTGCTCCAGGAGCAGCCCATGTGTCTAATCAGTCTGTCTCATCAGTGGCACCAACTCGTCCTCACTCTTCTGGCACAAAGCCTGAGAGTAGCAGTGACAACAACTTGAAAGAAGGGTTGATGGTTAATTCCAACCCTTCGAACCAATCATGAGGATACTGAGTTGGAACTGTCAGGGGGTGGGGAATACCCCTACAGTTCGACATCTAAGGGAAATCCGTTGTAAGTTTTTCCCTGAGATAACATTCCTCTGTGAGACCAAAAAGAAGAGAAGCTATTTAGAAAATGTCGTCGGCCACTTAGGATACTTTGATCTTCATACTGTGGAACCGGAAGGACTCAGTGGTGGCTTAGCATTAATGTGGAAGGATTCAGTCAAAATCAAAGTGTTACACTCTGATCGAAGACTGATCGATGTACTAGTCAATTGGCAGGATAAAGAGTTCTATCTCACCTGCATCTATGGAGACCCGATTCAGAGTGAAAGAGGTAAATTCTGGGAAAGATTAACAAGAATGGGTACTGGCAGAGAAGGACCCTGGATGTTAACTGGCGACTTTAATGAGCTGGTAAATCCACATGAGAAACTAGGAGGACCATTGCGGTCAGATGCATCTTGTAGAGAATTCAGACAAATGTTGATATCTTGTGGTCTATGGGAACTGAAGCACCTAGGATATCAGTTCTCTTGGTATGGGAATCGCAATGATGAGCTTGTCCAATGCAGACTAGACAGATCGGTTGCCAACCAGGCATGGTTGGAGCTATTCCCTAGAGCCCAGGCGACCTATCTCCCAAAGATCTGTTCAGATCACAGCCCACTAATAAATGTTCTGATTGATGATGACGGGATTAAAAGAGCGAACTTTCGATATGACAAAAGATGGGTACAAAGAGAAGGGTTCTTGGAGCTTGTTTCAGGTTTCTGGGGCAATCAACCTCTTAGGGAGGACTCCGCCATGATGGAGCTAATTGCAAGATGCCGAAAAGAGATATCAAAGTGGAAAAGAACTAACAATCCTAGTTCCGCGGTGAGACTGAAGGATCTTCAATTCAAGCTCGATGCTGCAACCAGACAAAATCCCTTTGATAAAGCTGAGGTTGCAAGACTTAAAAAAGAGATAAGTCGGGAGTATATCCAGGAGGAGAATTTCTGGCAAGATCGGTGTAGACTCACTTGGCTTCAAAATGGTGATAAGAACACAAAGTTCTTCCATGCCGCAACCAAAAATAGGAGAGCCCAAGGACGTATTCATAAACTGATAGATGAGGAGGGTAAAGAATGGTCATCCGATGCTCAGATGGGAAAGGTAGCTGAAGCCTACTTCAAGAAGCTATTCACATCAGAGGACGTAGGCTATAAAATAAAGGAGCTCGAAGAGGTAATACCTACTGTCAATGCCACCATGAATGAGATGCTTCTAGCCCCAATCTCAATTGAGGAAGTGAAGAAAGCTGTATTCGACATCAATCCCCATAAATGCCCAGGCCCGGACGGCATGAATGGTTTCTTCTATCAACAGTTCTGGGACAATATGGGGCCACAATTAGTCAAAATGGTTCGATCCTTCTTTCAAACAGGCAGTATCGAGGAAGGTATGAACATAACCAACATTTGTCTTATCCCCAAAACGCTGCGAGCTGAGAAAATGACAGAATTCAGACCTATAAGTCTGTGCAATGTGACTTACAAGATCATTGGTAAGCTATTAGCATCACGCCTCAAGAGAACCTTACCTACAGTGATCTCTGAAACTCAAGCAGCTTTTGTGAAAGGTCGTCTCATCAGCGACAACATTCTGATAGCTCATGAACTCCTCCACGCCCTTAGCTCCAATAACAAATGCTCGGAGGATTTCGTAGCAATCAAGACAGACATCTCAAAGGCTTTTGACCGTGTGGAGTGGGCTTTCCTGGAACAAGCTATGAAGACTTTGGGATATGCAGAGGATTGGATTAAGTTGGTGATGGCGTGTGTCAACTCAGTCAAATATCAGGTTCTGGTCAATGGAGCTGCCTATGGGAATATAACCCCGACGAGAGGCTTAAGGCAGGGGGACCCCCTCTCCCCTTACCTGTTTGTGATCTGCACAGAAATGCTCGTCAAGACACTACAATTAGCTGAGAACAAAGGCCAAATCACCGGTCTCAAGGTCACTAGGAAAGCTCCTCCAATCTCTCATCTTCTATTTGCTGATGATAGCATGTTTTATTGCCGAGGAAATGATGAGGAGCTAAGCCAAATAATAAGGATCATTGAGGAGTATAGTCTAGCATCTGGACAAAGGGTGAACTACCAGAAATCCTGTCTCCATTTCGGAAAGAATGTGCCCCAAGAGCATCGAAGCATCATCAAGCAGAGGTTGGGAATTGAAACAGAGGGAGGACAAGGATTCTATCTTGGTCTCCCAGAATCTTTTGGCGGATCAAAAATAGAAACACTAAACTTTCTCCGAGAAAGAATGCATACGAAGATTAATGGTTGGCAAAACAATTTTCTTTCTCCGGGAGGCAAAGAAATTCTCCTAAAGGCGGTTGCCCTAGCACTCCCTACCTACACAATGTCATGTTTCAAGCTCCCCAAGGGTACCTGTCAACAACTAGCCTCAATAATGGCGGATTTTTGGTGGAAGAACAAACGAGAAGGCAGGGGTATGCATTGGAAGGCATGGGAACACCTCAGTCGTCCTAAAGCAGTTGGGGGTCTAGGGTTCAAGGATATTGAAAGTTTCAATGTAGCATTGCTGGGGAAACAGTTATGGAGGATGCTAACCAAACCTGCTTCACTAATGGCAAGAATCTACAAAAGCAGGTACTACCCTAAATCAGATCCTCTGAATGCCCCCTTAAGCTCTCGGCCGTCGTACGCTTGGAGAAGCATCCATGAAGCTCAAAGCATGATGAAACAGGGTGCGCGGACAGTAGTTGGTAATGGCAAGTCCATTGAGATATGGAAACATCAGTGGATAGGTTCTAAGCCCGCTCAACCAGTCCTTTCCCTACGACATGTTACTCAAGAATATAAAGAGTTTGTTTCCAAACTCCGATATGTTGATGATCTGTTAGAAGATTGCGGTAGAGAATGGAAGCAAGATCTTATTTCTAGAATTTTTTCAGAGGAGGACGTTAGAAAGGTGTTGCATCAGAGACCAGGGGGAAGTCTCACAAAGGACAGATATGCATGGGATTACAGCCGTTCAGGGCACTATTCGGTAAAATCCGGTTACTGGGTTCTGACTGAGATCATTAACAACAAAGCTGGCTTGGAGGAGGTTCTCCAACCGAGCCTATCGCCCCTATTCAAGCAAATCTGGAAAATGGATGTTCCACCCAAGATTCGTCACTTCCTCTGGAAATGTATGGCTAATACTTTGTCAGTTGCAGGTAATCTCTCTCATAGACACTTAGCAAGTGACAGTTCATGTTGCCGATGCCCTGATAGTGTAGAAACGATCAACCATCTCTTGTTTAAGTGCACATTTGCAAGACTGACTTGGGCTCTCGCTTCCTTTGCTGCTCCTCCGGAAGGTGTATGGTCGGACTCTATCTACCAAAATCTTCACGATGTGATGAACTTCAAAGACCTACAACATGAGAATACCTCAAATATCTTAAACCCGGTATGGATTCTCTGGAGACTCTGGAAAAATAGAAACAGCCTGATCTTTCAAGGCAAAGAATTTTCAGGTCCAGAAATCATTGGAAAAGCAAAGGAAGATGAAGATGAATGGAGGCTTAGAGTACCACCATCACAACACATAGAACCCCAGAAAATCAAGGATGCAACAACAACTCGCTGGAACCCTCCACCAACAGGCTGGATAAAATGTAACACCGATGGAGCATGGATTGTGGATCGAACAAACTGTGGTATTGGCTGGGTTGCGAGGAATGATAAGGGTCATGTGCTTTGGGTGGGGATGAGGGCTTTGCCAAGAGTGAATACGGTGCTGGAAGCTGAGTCTGAAGCCCTTAGAGGCGCGGTGCTTATGCTGATCAGATTTAATTATCGAAAAGTGATATTTGAATCAGACTCTCAACAACTTGTGTCCATGCTTAAGGAAGAAACCGACAACCCAAATTTAGACCCGATCTTACAGGACATAAGACAAGCTTTACAGCATTTTGATGAGGTGAAGGTGCATTTCACGCCTAGGGAGGGTAATCAAGTGGCGGACAAAGTTGCGAGGGAAGCTATCTCACTTGAGAATTCTGTTCCCCGCATACTTTCATTAGTGCCTAATTGGTTAAATCATCTTGTAGAAGTGGACAAATTAATCCTGTGTACTTTTATTGGTTAATGATGAGTAGAAGTTGAGCCAAAAAAAAAAAAAACTAATAGTATTTTTTACTTACGTGGGATGGACAAATTCGTCATCTTAGTATCGTCACAAAAAAACCCTTTTCTCTCTCAAAACCTAATAGCCGCCTCAAAAGTTCAGATCTAATCGCTCCGTTAACAGTGGCCACCGTCGTAGGGATGGTGGCTTGTTTAGATTTCAATAGTTTCTTATTTGTTTTCTTTTGCTTTGATTATGTCTACAACAAAGTTTTGATTTCGAATCCAGATCTAGAAATAAATCTGGTTTTCAGTTTCATTTCTTTGCTTCAGATGGAGTTGATTTGGTTGGTTCATCTATCAATCGAATCAATTCTCTGGAGGTGGTGCAACGGAATTAGGTTTGGTCCAATCTCCAGCTATCTCTGTTTAGGTGATTCTGATTTTGCTCTCGTTGGTTCAGTTCCAGTGTGAAGTCATCCCGTTTTGGAAAACAGAAAAAGTTAAAATTCCTCTTTGAAGAAGATGTTATCGAGGCCCTTTCACTTCGACTAACAAATGAAGTTTCTTTCCTCCCCGCTTATTAAATAAAATTTTACAACCGAAGCATTTCAACAGCTGTAGTCTCGTGTCTTCGCCTGGTTTGGTTGAAGCACTTCAAGAGGTATTGGGTTGAGTTTCAATTGAAGATGTAGCGGTCTAGAAGGGGTGGTAATTTCAATCCTTGGTTGGTGCTCTTCTTCATCTCAGTTCTACAAGTCCTTTGCTAATTTGTTTGGCTGCATCTTTATATCCTTTCCAAGCGTCGTTGTCTTCCTGTTCTTGGAGTCCATTCCAAGCTTCGGAGAATTGATTTTCAGAGTTGAATCTTTATTAGCTTTGCATTGTTGGGTTTGGTAATGTATTAGAAGTTGTTTGTTTGTAAGTTTCCCTTATCCTTTGGGCTTTAGCTTAAACATCTGTGTAAAATTCCAGTTTTATCAATGAAGAAGAATCCTTTAGGGGAAAAAAAAAATGGACAAATCCATCACTGTAATCTCTTTTCATACAGTGAAACAGGCAACATGTTTTGTTCATCTTTAATGTGACGGATTTGTTCATCTTTAATGTTTGGTCAGAGTGTTTGTTAGTGTTTTTCCGCGTTTGTCTACTCGCGTTGTCACTGCCGGTCTACTACGTACACTCTATAGTCACCCATTCGGCGCTTCTATACGCTCTCACACATACGTATGCAGCCTATATACATCTATGTACCCTATACATACATCTATACATTCACAACCCTATACATACATCTATACATTCACACCTACATACATCTATAGACTATATATTCACAACCCTATACATACATCTGTATTCACACCTACATATATACATCTATCTATGCATTCACAACCCTATACATACATCTATACATTCAAACCTATATACATATACATACATCTATATAATACATCTTTATAAAAAGAAAAAAACAATACAAACATTCTACAAATTAAACACTCTGGTCAACTTCACAAAGCAGAAGATGGAAAACACTGACAAAATCCGATGGCTTGCTTTGTTTCCCTTTCAACACATCTGCAAAATTAATTAATCAAAATCAGTTTTCATTACAATCGTTTCCTCCGTTTGTCAGTTTTTGCACGTGCATATATATTAACATAAAAATCAAAAAAGCATTCTTCTAGTCAATACCCACTTTCTTTCTTTGTATTTTCATTATATAAAAAAAAACTTCATTAATTATATGTTTTCTCAGACACAACATATAAAATACTTCCTACTATGATTACGCAACATATAAAATACCTACTATGATTATGTAATTCAACATATAACTTAATTCATCATAGTGTGTAACTCAACATATAAATTGATCAATTTATTTAAAAAGAAGCCAAAAAAACAGTTTATTACGCATAGTTGAAGGCAAGACAACAATATATAAAAATTGGATTCGTAATAGATCATTAACAATTTGATGTTCAACTCTATAAAAGATGAAGAAAAGGTAATCTTCTAACACAAGAAGAATTAACGATTTAATGGTAAACAAAACTAGAGGAATTAGTTTTACCTTGCTTATGCTTGTTTCTCTCTAGTCTTGGGTAATGACAAGTGTAGAAAAGTTTGAGTGAGAGAACTCCTTAAGTGGGAAGAACAGAAGAAGAACTAAAAGAGGACTAATTAAAAAAAAATAAAACAGAGTGTATTCAACATTTTGTAAGTAGAAGTAAAGAGTAAAAGCGGATTCAGATTTCAGACCCAAGTAAGGAGTACTTATAGAGAGAGTCATAACGTTCTTATTTCCCAGTAAATTAAAAATATTATATTTTCAAACGGTAAGAAAATGTTACCGCTTCATCACAACGTTCATATTTTCCCCTACTGTTACTGTCAGTCATCAAGTCAAATCAAAAAGAACGTTGGAATTCTTTTCTTTACCGAGTCAAAAACTCTAAAAAAAAAGGTTAAAGCCCAAAGTAAGGCCCAAAGTTAAGGCCCATTATCTGTGATATAACAACGTTAAAAATAAATTAATGAAAAAAATAAAGGAAAAATCGGATGGCGGGGATGATAGTGGTGAACAGTATCCAGCTCCGTCAGCCTCCGATTCTCCGATCGATTTCTTCTTCTTCTTCTTCTCCGCGGAGAAGTTCAGTTCGAACCCTAGTTATGGTGAAAGCTTCATCTGAACCTTCCGATTCTGTCTCAGTTTCTACGAAGACCAGTGGCGACACTGGAGCTGCTGTTGTATTCACTGCTCCTCCTGGTTTCAAGCCACCGGAGCCGAAACGGTTCGCTATCAAATCGGGAAAACTCTTCGATGTCTTGGGTGCTTCCATTGGTTTGATTTTCCGATTCGGCACTGGTGTTTTCGTTTCTGGGTAATTTGTTTCGTTTCCCCCAAATTTGAGTTTCTGAGTCACTCTTGAGTTTTGAGCTTGAATTGAGTCTCTATGTGTGTATGATTTGATTTAAATCGATGTATATGCAGCAATTTGATTTGATTTTCTTCGAATTGTTATTGTATTTGAGTAGGTACTCTGCATCGTTCGTGTCCAAGGAAGAGATTCCAGCTGACCAGTATGCGTTGCGTTTAGGCGGTAATCATTATCAACAAAGTTCTAATCTTTCACCTTTCTGTTTCTCGTGGTTTAAGATGTTAGAGTGGATTTGATTAGGAATTAGTTTCCTTCACATTTGTGGGCTAGTTTTATGTTTCAGAGGAGTTTTGTGCATATTTGGTAACCATAATGGTTGATGATATATGTGTAGGGATCACGGTAAAGGAAACCTCAAAGATCGGGCCTCGTCCTGAGAAACCCATTGAGATATATGAGTTTGAAGGGTATGTATGCTCTGTTGATTCTGTGTTTTGATTCTTCATTTAGACTCATTTGGTTTCTACTACTTGATATTGAATGAATGTTTCCTTTTTTCTCCATTTCCGGTTTGTGATTTAAGCTGTCCCTTTTGCCGGAAGGTATCTCTCTCTCTCTCTCTCTCTCTCTCTCTCTCTCTCTCTCT
>NC_025692.1:26189566-26191129 GCF_000633955.1 Camelina sativa
TCTCTCTCTCTCTCTCTCTCTCTCTCTCTCTCTCTCTCTCTTTCTACTCTTTTACTTAATCAATGTCATTGTCTTCGATGTTTCACAGTTAACCATGATTCTGAAGATTTTGTTTTACTTAAAATATTTGATATTCATACCATTAAAACAAGTTGTTATATCTAGCTCTTGCATCTTACCTTTTTCTGATTCCCCTTGAAACAAAATATATATTTGTCTTCTTCATAGTTATTCCCTTCACGCCAGCTTAATGTGAGATTCTACTAATATGGAGATTTTACAGGTCAGGGAAATGGTTGCGGTGTTGGATCTTGATATTTTATACTATCCTTGTCCAAGAGGGAGTCCAAATTTCCGTCCCAAGGTTAAACAGATGGGCGGGAAGCAACAGTTTCCGTACATGGTTTGGCATTTTATCCTACTGGTTTTCTATTTCTTTTTTTTTCTTCCCACGAAAATCATTCTTGAAAGTAATTTTCTTTACCTGATATCTCCATGATTTGAGTTCAAATTCATGATGAATCACAGAAGTGTGGTTTAAGAAGACATCTTTAATAAATGCTAAATCCTTGGAATGAAAGCCTTTGCAATATAATGTTCTTTTTTGTTCATGAGCTTTCAGAAACCTTAGAGTACTGTTTAAAATTTTATGCTTATTATTCACAATGGAAACTGGTTTTGTTACCGTGCCACCACTTTCATTAGTAAGAAATAAGATTTGATGTTATGTGTTTAATTGTGTAATGTTTCTTTTAATGATAGGTTGATCCCAATACAGGAGTGTCCATGTATGAATCAGATGGAATCATCAAATATCTATCTGAGAAATATGGTGGGTTTCCCCTTGTGCCTGATTCTACTTCTGTTTACCTATTATTCCCTTTGTTGTTTTCGACAATAGCTCAATTTTTTTTAATCTGTTTGGATTAACTTGTTCAGGAGATGGAACTGTGCCTTTAAGTCTGTCACTTGGTGCTTTAACGGTTAGTTTCTTTGCACATATATGATATTACTGTTTATTTTCCTTTGCTTCCGATCCCAAGAGTATAAAACTAAAATTGCTAATTTGATGTTTGTAGGCTATAACAGCTGGCTTTGCAATGCTTGGTCGTGCGGGAAAGGTGAGAAGAAATTATATTACATTCCTTTGGCTTGGCATATCTCTAAAAAAATGCCAAAATAAAACTTATAAGATGTTAGGTTGCATTACATTCCCTATATAATAATTGAATTGAACTATATCATGATACTATGTATTATACAATATTGGTATAAGCAGCGGTTTTGTCACAAAATGCTTGAGTTTTTTTAAATGCAGGGTAACTTGTACACACCAGCAAAACTACCACCTAAGCCACTCGAATTCTGGGCATATGAGGTTTCAATCTCACCACCTTTTCTCGATTATCAAATACGGCATTTTATCTGCATATTCTATAGACAGTCTCTGTTTGAATTTCCCTGTAGGGTTCCCCATTCTGCAAACTTGTACGAGAAGTTCTTGTAGAATTAGAGTTACCACACATTCAGCGCAGGTATGACAAACTCTATGACCAGCACCAT
>NC_025692.1:26194432-26211437 GCF_000633955.1 Camelina sativa
AGATGGAACTGTGCCTTTAAGTCTGTCACTTGGTGCTTTAACGGTTAGTTTCTTTGCACATATATGATATTACTGTTTATTTTCCTTTGCTTCCGATCCCAAGAGTATAAAACTAAAATTGCTAATTTGATGTTTGTAGGCTATAACAGCTGGCTTTGCAATGCTTGGTCGTGCGGGAAAGGTGAGAAGAAATTATATTACATTCCTTTGGCTTGGCATATCTCTAAAAAAATGCCAAAATAAAACTTATAAGATGTTAGGTTGCATTACATTCCCTATATAATAATTGAATTGAACTATATCATGATACTATGTATTATACAATATTGGTATAAGCAGCGGTTTTGTCACAAAATGCTTGAGTTTTTTTAAATGCAGGGTAACTTGTACACACCAGCAAAACTACCACCTAAGCCACTCGAATTCTGGGCATATGAGGTTTCAATCTCACCACCTTTTCTCGATTATCAAATACGGCATTTTATCTGCATATTCTATAGACAGTCTCTGTTTGAATTTCCCTGTAGGGTTCCCCATTCTGCAAACTTGTACGAGAAGTTCTTGTAGAATTAGAGTTACCACACATTCAGCGCAGGTATGACAAACTCTATGACCAGCACCATGGAAGGAACAATATCAGTCTTTTATTGTAATATATACCCTCCTTTGCTTGTTCTTTTCCCTCAGTTGTGCTCGCGGTAGCCCCAAACGGCAGGAATTGCTCGAAAAAGCTGGTCACTTTCAGGTGGGTTAGAGAAATTCATACATAGTGAAAGATAAAAGAATGGTTAAAGTATAATGACACTGATGAGTTGTGTTATGTTATTATATAAAACAGGTGCCTTACCTGGAAGATCCAAACACTGGAGTTGCGATGTTTGAAAGTGCTGAAATCGTTGAATATCTCAAGCAAACTTATGCGGCTTAAGTTTTCTTCTTCCTCACTCACTCTGTACCGTATAGATATATCATATATGTGAATTGTGCATGTTCAACTACTTACTGTTCCAACACAAAACTTAAACACAGTTAAGTGTAGGGTTGAAATATGAAGAAAATGTACTTAAATGTGTAAAAACCTGATTTAGTGACATTAATTGTCTAAACTCTGATTCGTTCTTGTTGTCCGTTATCCGAAGCTATAAAAACACAAGCAGGGGTGATCAATCAAAATATTGAATGTAGCATGAATGTATATGATATATAGTTTTTCATATAAACTTAAAAATAAAAATTTCCTATACTAAATTGGGAATAGGAAAAAAAGTATATACTCTACTGAATTACAATAGGTAACGAGAAAGTGTTAAAAACAATTTAAGACATGGGGTAAAAAAAAAAGAGTTTGAAAGAGCCAAAGATANACCAGCAAAACTACCACCTAAGCCACTCGAATTCTGGGCATATGAGGTTTCAATCTCACCACCTTTTCTCGATTATCAAATACGGCATTTTATCTGCATATTCTATAGACAGTCTCTGTTTGAATTTCCCTGTAGGGTTCCCCATTCTGCAAACTTGTACGAGAAGTTCTTGTAGAATTAGAGTTACCACACATTCAGCGCAGGTATGACAAACTCTAAGACCAGCACCACGGAAGGAACAATATCAGTCTTTTATTGTAATATATACCCTCCTTTGCTTGTTCTTTTCCCTCAGTTGTGCTCGCGGTAGCCCCAAACGGCAGGAATTGCTCGAAAAAGCTGGTCACTTTCAGGTGGGTTAGAGAAATTCATACATAGTGAAAGATAAAAGAATGGTTAAAGTATAATGACACTGATGAGTTGTGTTATGTTATTATATAAAACAGGTGCCTTACCTGGAAGATCCAAACACTGGAGTTGCGATGTTTGAAAGTGCTGAAATCGTTGAATATCTCAAGCAAACTTATGCGGCTTAAGTTTTCTTCTTCCTCACTCACTCTGTACCGTATAGATATATCATATATGTGAATTGTGCATGTTCAACTACTTACTGTTCCAACACAAAACTTAAACACAGTTAAGTGTAGGGTTGAAATATGAAGAAAATGTACTTAAATGTGTAAAAACCTGATTTAGTGACATTAATTGTCTAAACTCTGATTCGTTCTTGTTGTCCGTTATCCGAAGCTATAAAAACACAAGCAGGGGTGATCAATCAAAATATTGAATGTAGCATGAATGTATATGATATATAGTTTTTCATATAAACTTAAAAATAAAAATTTCCTATACTAAATTGGGAATAGGAAAAAAAGTATATACTCTACTGAATTACAATAGGTAACGAGAAAGTGTTAAAAACAATTTAAGACATGGGGTAAAAAAAAAAGAGTTTGAAAGAGCCAAAGATAATGTCGGAGGAAGAAGTGGTCCGAATCCAGTTATACTATATGATTGCAAAGGTCCCTCAACAGTCAACAAATTTGTGGTCCGTTCATTTAATTATCAATTTGGATGATCTTTTGTTTCTTTTTCTGTGTCCTTTTGTATATAGATTTTGTCAAAATTAGTTATTTAATTAACCTATAGACAAAAAAATTGAAAATTCAAAATCTAAAGTTCAAAATATGACTATAAATTGTTTGGTTGTTGTTAGTGGTTAAATTGTCGTTTAGTGTACTTTAGTTACGGATTATGTTAGTTAATTGCTTGATATGATTACATTTTCATCGATATCTTAAGCTAAAAAAATATCAATTTATACGTAAAATGGAGGGAATGCCAACGTTTGGTAGGGTCAAGAAATAACGATTATCAATAACCAAAATATTTCTTTTTGCTATATAGTAGCAGTACAAATGTAATTTATTGTGTGTGACTCATGAAATTCTATTTGAAAACTAAATGCCTTTACAAAAAGGTAGACTGAAAAAGGCTAAGCACGGTTCGTTTCCGTATGGTGGCATTATGATTCAGATTTATACTATTTTTCTGTCATTATTTCAATCTTTTTAATTTAAAGTGAAATCTTGGGTGAGGTTATGTCTAGATTTTCTATTAAAATATTTTTCAAAATACCATGCCCTCCATTATGTCAAAATATATTATTTTCTCTTTAGTAATAAAATAACAATATGGTTCCATCTTCCATATTTATTTACTTCTTTACCTTCAAAAGTTTAATCGATATCATCAAACAAAACATAAATTTGAAACGGTTAAGCTTTCAACAATTTTAACACACACAAAAAATCTAACAATGTATATAACCTATATAGTCCCCAAGCAACAAACTCGATTCATAAGTTTATATAACAAATAATATAATTAAGAATGGTCAACTTTGTAACTTAAAACATATATATAAATTCATATGGACAGGTAAAATTGGAAAGCGTTTAACGTTCGCTTAACGTACAATAATAGAACCGTTGCTGCAGTCTGCAAATTGAAAGAATCAAGACGAAGAAATAGTAATAGAGTCCAAGGGTTTAAAACGAAACAAACAAATACTTTAGGGAGAAAACTGAAATAAATTAGAAGTTTAAGTACAAACCCACAAGAGGACTAGTCAGAAACGTTAAAAGATAATACGGTAAAATCTAAATAAAACATAAAGATGAGGGACTTCCGACAAAAATCTCTCGATCCACTTCACACTTCCACAATGTCCGTTCGAAAAAAAGATGACCGTTGAAAGTAATTAAAAAAAATTTCGAAAATATAAACTAAATAACTCCTTTCTTCTTCAATCTCTGTTCTTCCCCCAAAAAAATAAAAAAAAATAAAAACTTCTCACAGTAAAAATCATCAAGAGAGAGAGAGAGAGATGGGTTGTGTTTCTTCGAAACTAGGCAAGAAGAAACTGATAAGAGAGATTAGAGTCAACAACGGCGGCGATCACATTGTCTCTCTTACTTCAACTACTTATGGTCATCTCGATATCGAAGAACGAGCAGAGACTTCTCCTCCTCCTCCTCCTAAGTTACTACAGGAACTCACGAAAGGAGAAGTCTTTGATGAATCTGTGATCAAACCAAGGAGATCTGTAAAGAGATATGATCCGGAGATTATCAACACTTGGGAACTTATGGAAGATCTTGAAGATTCAATGCACGTCTCTACTACTAATCCACAGAAGTTGATCAGTCCCAAATCTCGTGGCATTTTCGGGAAATCGTGGAAGACTCCGGTGAAGTCTACTAATATTAGTGTTGAGTCTCCGAAGAGAGGGAGTAGTAAGAGATTTGGTGGTAAAGAGAACAACAACAGAGGAGTGGGGAATAATAATAGTAGCTCGAGAGGTGTGAGTCCGAATCAGATTCTGAAGCCGAAGAACATTCTTCTCGAAACTCCAAAGAGAGGCGTCATGCGTTTGAGTTTCCCTTTGAAATCTGATGAACCGTCGTCTCTGGTGATTGCTCAGACGACTCAGAGGAGGAAGAGTTATAGTCCAATGTTCGATCCAGATCTCGTGGCTTCTTACGAGAGAGAGTTGTCTCAAGAGCAAGAGCAGATCAAGATGGTGATCTCTCCGGTGAGAAGAACAGAGAGAATCCTTGAGAATTTCCCGGTGAAATGTCCACCTGGAGGAGAGAACTCGGTGGTTATATATATAACAACTCTCAGAGGGATAAGGAAGACGTTTGAGGATTGTAATGTGGTGAGATCGATATTAGATTCTCACGAAGTTAGATTCTCGGAGAGGGATGTGTCGATGCACTCGGTGTTCAAGGAAGAGATCAGGGGACTCGTGGGAGCGAAACAGGTGAAGATACCGGCTGTGTTCGTGAAAGGGAGGATGGTAGGAAGTGTTGAGGAAGTGATGAAGTTAGAGGAAGAGGGCAAATTGGGGATTTTACTCGAAGGTATCCCGGCGGCGAGGCTAGGAGGAGGTTGCTGCCGTGGATGCGGAGGTATGAGGTTTGTGATGTGTGTGGTTTGCAATGGTAGTTGCAAGGTTATGGAGAAAGAGAAGAAGAGTATGGTTAAGTGTTTGGAGTGTAATGAGAATGGTTTGGTTTTATGTCCAATTTGCTCTTAAAAATCATGGATTGGTTAAATTGGGGAGAAATTTGGAAGAGGGATGACTTTAGTTTTTGGACTCTGACTTTGGATTTGAAGTGTTGTTGATTTTGGTTTGTGTAATAATTGATTTGATGAGAGAGTTTCTCTAAAGCCGTGTTTAGGGCTCTTGGTGGTGGTGTGTGCTAGTTTAATGGAGTTTGTTCCTAATGTTTTTGTAGTCCTTTTTTTTCTTTTTCTTTTACGATTCAATTCAATTTGTACAATCATTTTAAATATCGCTTTGATTAGTACTTTCTTCAAGGAGATAATTTTGATGAACCACATATTTTTTATGGTTTTTTAATGGCATCACTCCTAGCTAGGTTTGATTTTGCAATTCAAAGGTGCTTGTCCATGTCTACTTATATTGGTATCTACTAATGCTTCGCTTACCTGGTGGTGCGAGTCGACCCACATGATTCAAATAAAATAGATGGCATACAACTAACTTTTTTTTTTTTAGCTCAATAGACAACCTAAACTTCTTAAATAGACTTTGATGGGCTTCATTTCAGAGAAAACAACTTTGCTAATTAATATTTGAAATATAATTAAATGATAATTGATACTTTGGTAAATAATCAATCAAGTATCAAAAAGTGTTATAACAGAGTAATATATTAGCATGTTTAATAAAAGTTTTGACAAAAATACTTTTTACATCCTCCAAAATCATGTCATTTATTAAATAAGGTGTTGTTGCGTAACCATATGCAACGCATGTGCTTAGTTATGTTATTATTGTGTATAATCTTTTCAATAATTTTACTTTAACTCACTAGAAAAAAATTGGATTTCGTATCACGTTATCTCATTTGTTGGGCCATCTATCAACAACAACATATCATCTTCAACTGTATTTCCAAGGTCTCCTAACTCATTTTTTTTTGGTAATGAGGTCTCCTAACTCATTTGTATATGAAGATGATTATGAGCCTGTTCGTTAAGTTGCCGCAGCAACCACATCCTGCGACTAAAAAAAAAAAGGTTGCCGGAGTTTAAATCTTTGCAATGAGTTGCTCCTTCTGTTTAAACAAGTCATCGCTTTTGTTAAAACAAGTCGCAGCGGCAGTTAAAACTATCGCCTGTTTTTTATGGCGAGACATGATATACCGGAAATCTCCGTAAAAGTAGTCGTAGTGGCAATTTTCATATTTATTTGGCCATAATGATATTAAAATTTTGGCCGCCGGAAGGAGACGCAGCGGCAACATAACAAACATGCTCTATATAATTTCTTTATATTTTTGTAATTTACATTTATTGTTTTTTCTAAACAAAAATATTTCTAAAATCTATCGAGATAGTTACATAGACAACAAATGCTATTGCAATATTTTATTAATATGATCCATTCCAATAACAAAAAAATATGAAGTAATAAATTATACAAAGATAAATAAATTTTATTTTAAAGACACTTTAGCACCATATACAATATAACTTTGAAGCTTCTTTACCATTTATACACTAATTTTGGCATATCTTTACCATGTGTAAAGTAAATTCCATCTTCTCTCACATCCCAAAAGTTTGTTTACCATGATCAAATGCACCACTAGAACCTTGATGTGCCCTTATCCTTACAAATTTAAGGTCTCCTTCTCTTATGTCACAATCCATTTTGATTGTGATAACAAATTGACCATGAAAACTATAATTATAGATTTGTCCACGTTTTAAAAAAACTATGAAAAGTTGGTGCTTGTTCAATTTACAAAAGATATTGATTTGTTTTCCTGAACTAACAGAATTCTTAAATTGTACTAGATTTTTTCCAAACAGAACTGCATTACACAATCCGATACACAAAACCATGACAAACAAAAAATTAGAGAGGCGATTCATCTTTCAACTAACCTTTGTGTTTGTTTAATAGGAGTAAAATGGAAGGCATACAACTAACTTTTTTTTTTGTTTTTTTTAGCTCAAATAGACAACCTAACTTCTTAAGTAGACTTTGATGGATTTAATTAAAGAAAAAAAAGCCTTGGTCAACGTATTAATTTTGCTAAGTAGTTAAGATTTTAAATATCATTTAATGATAATTGGTATTTTGGTAAAGATTCAATCAAGTATCAAAAAGTGTTATAACAAAGCAATATAAAAAAGTGTTATAACAGAGTAATATATTAACATGTTTAACAAAAGTTTTGACAAAAATAATTCCCCCAAAATCATGTCATTTATTGAATAAGGTGTTTTTGACTAATAATATGAATGCATGTGCTTAGTTATGTTATTATTGTGTATAATCTTCTCAAAACTGTTCTATAATTTTACTTCAACTCACTAGAAAAAATTGGATTTCATATCCTAACAATCACGTTATCTTTGTTTGTTGGTCCATCTATCAACAATTGTATTTGCAAAGTCCCCTAACTTATTGTTGTATAAAAGGATATTACTGTTATATGAATTTTTTTTTTTGGTAAAAATTATTATATAAATACAACATACATATATAAAATTTGAGATAATCCTATCCTAACCAATATGATGACGAAAATCATACATAACTTGGCACACTCTCCGAAAAGAGGCACACATGTCAATGTGTATCCCAAATTGTACCTATCCATTGCCACCTTTATAACTCATAATACGATCAGATATCTTTATACACGTACAAAAATTTGGAAAGAAACAAGGCAAAAATATGGAACTTGAGACCTCAGTTTATCGACCAAACGTCGCCGTCTACGATGCGCCGGAAGGTGTGGAGGTTAGAGGACGGTACGACCAAATCTTCGCCAAGATTCTGACTAGAGAGGCTCTTGGGTTCGTGGCTGAGTTACAGAGAGAGTTTCGTGGGCACGTGAGGTACGCTATGGAGTGCCGGAGAGAGGCACGACGGCGTTACAACTCCGGAGGCGTTCCTGGGTTTGACCCTTCCACTAAGTTTATCAGGGACGGTGATTGGGTCTGTGCCTCCGTCCCTCCCGCCGTTGCTGACCGAAGAGTTGAGATCACCGGTCCGGTCGAGAGGAAGATGATCATCAACGCTCTTAACTCCGGAGCTAAAGTCTTCATGGTCAGTTTATATCCCTTTCTCATTCTGTTTTTGTTTTAGGACTATGTTTTCATATATCGGACCCGGTTCAGTTTGGGTTTGGCCGGAATGGGAAAGGATTTGATAATTTAACCAATTTGATTGGATTTGGTTTAAGTTTAATACAATTTTAAACCTTGTAAAAGTAATTGAACCGACTTCAATTTGGTTTAAGTCGAGTTTGGTTGAGTTTATAATTTAAAGCTTGAACTGGGAGTGATTGGCCAAAATTAGTAGTTGTGTTTGTTTCGGTTCTAGTTTTGATTTGGTTTGATGCCCGGTTCCGTGTGTGAATGCTAATTAATAACGAATTTGTTCGGTGTGGTCTACTTTGATTTTATTTGATATCCTTGGCGTTCGAACCGGTTCGGTTTTTTTCTATCGCCTCGATTTGTAATGCGTCTGTTAGAAACTTAGAATATAAACGACATGCAAATCAAGTTAATATCTTTTGTTGAGTTTGAACAGGCTGATTTCGAGGACGCGTTGTCTCCAAGTTGGGAGAATCTGATGAGAGGGCATGTGAACTTGAAAGAAGCAGTGGATGGATCCATTACGTTCCACGACAAGTCAAGGAACAGAGTTTACAAGCTTAACGACCAAACTGCTAAGCTCTTTGTCCGGCCAAGAGGTTGGCATCTCCCGGAGGCTCACATCCTCATCGACGGTGAACCCGCCACTGGATGTCTTGTCGATTTTGGCATTTACTTCTTCCACAACTACGCCAAATTTAGACAGACTCAAGGTTCCGGTTTTGGACCCTTTTTCTATCTCCCCAAAATGGAACATTCTAGGTACCTCTCCAGATCGACCCGGTTCAGTCATTGAATTGATGTTTTCGGTTTAGAAGTAATTAGGTTGCTTTTGGTTTCTTGACAGGGAAGCAAAGATATGGAACAGTGTGTTCGAGCGAGCTGAGAAGATGGCTGGAATAGAGAGAGGAAGCATTAGAGCGACAGTACTGATCGAGACCCTCCCCGCTGTTTTCCAGATGAATGAGATACTATATGAACTGCGTGATCACTCGGTTGGTTTGAACTGTGGAAGGTGGGATTATATCTTCAGCTATGTCAAGACCTTCCAGTCTCACCCTGACCGTCTCTTACCAGACCGTGTCCTAGTCGGCATGGGACAACATTTCATGAGAAGTTACTCGGATCTTCTCATCCGTACTTGTCATAAGCGCGGTGTCCACGCCATGGGCGGCATGGTTAGTCCCCTCTTAACTAACACTAGTTCACTACTCACTATCACGACTACTATAAAACATATCTCTGTTTGAAGCTTGAACACTTAGTGCAATATTATTATAAAGTCATGTATAAATGATCTTGACTTATATATGTGGTGTGCTGTGATGATCAGGCGGCTCAGATTCCGATAAGAGATGACCAGAAAGCGAATGAGATGGCATTGGATCTTGTGAGGAAAGATAAGCTGAGAGAAGTAAGAGCAGGGCATGATGGAACATGGGCGGCTCATCCAGGACTCATCCCAATCTGCGTGGAAGCATTCACAGGCCACATGGGCAAAAATCCAAACCAAATCAAATCAATGAAGCGCGAAGACGCATCCGCGATAACAGAGGAGGATCTGCTTCAAATACCTCGAGGAGTGCGAACACTCGAGGGTCTAAGGCTGAACACACGTGTGGGAATCCAATACTTAGCCGCGTGGTTAACAGGATCAGGATCTGTGCCACTATATAACCTAATGGAGGACGCAGCTACGGCTGAGATAAGCCGTGTCCAGAACTGGCAATGGATTAGGTATGGAGTGGAACTGGATGGAGACGGGCTAGGAGTTCGGGTGAGTAAAGAGTTGTTTGGGAGAGTAGTGGAAGAAGAGATGGAAAGAATTGAGAAAGAAGTTGGGAAAGACAAGTTCAAGAAAGGAATGCATAAGGAAGCTTGCAAGATGTTTACAAAGCAGTGTACTGCTCCTGAGCTTGACGATTTTCTCACACTTGCCGTGTATAATCACATTGTAGCTCATCACCCTATCAATGTCTCAAGGCTCTGAAAGAACAAAGGATGAAGAAGAAGAAGAAAAAAGGGAAGGAAAGATTGAAGATGTTTGAGATAATATGAGTTTTGTGCTTCTATCATTTTGGTCTGTTTCTCAAATGTGTTTTTCTTTTTTTACTAGTTTCGATATGTTGGTTTATATTGTAATAAACATGAACTTGCTCTTTTATTTCCAATAAGAAATAAATGTTTCTACAGCAGTCGTATGGATATTGGAGGTAAATGTTTCTACAGCAGTCGCATGGATATTGGAGGTAAAGCCAAAAGCAGAGCGTATGATCCGGCTATCAATAACCCGCCGAGTACCGAAATTAAGCAGGCCTATATAAACGGAAAGGAATCCCTCATTCTTCCGTCTCTGGAAAAATTAGGGTTTTTGCCTCTCTTATCGCCGCCAAGCTCTTTTCTCCGGTCGCCGTCAGCCTTCGTCTACAGGTTTCTTTTCATTTGCTTACCGAATCTTATCTGTTGTATCATCTGGGAAATCGATTGCAATCTCGTACCATTATTTTCTGTGTTGTATCGAATCTGTGTCATTAGAATTATCCTCTGTTTTGTTAGATACATAATTGAATCCCTAGCTTCTGTAACAAGTTATTCTGAATGTGATTAGAAGATTCTTCTGTAAAGTTTGATTGCTTTACATGAAACTATGTATTGTTTGCTGCTGATTTTGTATGCATTTCATTGGTGTGCTGTGTTAATTTCTCATGTTGGTCTATTCTCTATCAGAATGGATTCAAGTGCCTCATATACGACGAATATGAAACTAAATTGAAAGTCTATTTTTATTTTTTTTTCTTGTAGCCACTAGCCCATCAGGCCATCACACTTGACGACCGTTGCTACGGTTTATCTTGATAGTGAGTGATATGAGGCACTTAAACTGTTCTGATTTTTGGAAAATAAATAAAAAAAAAAGACTAAACCGGGTTGGACCAGTTGAATTAGATTGATCCCGTAGGTGAGCCAACAAATTTATTGGTTTGATCATAAAATTCACGGTCGGTTATCAAAACAAAAAACCCTAAACCAAAGAGAATCGTCTTCTCTGCAAAATCGGAATCGCATCTTCTTCTTCTTCAATCACTCTCTCCTGGTTCGATTTTTTCAGGTAAGAAGTTCATTTTGTGAATATGGGTTTTATCTTGAGATCATTGGTTTTACGAAAGTTTGTGTCTTTGTCTTTGAATAGTTCTTATCTGAGATTTTATCTGTAGATTTCCTTCTTATTTCTCTTTGACTTCTGAGCTGTCTGTACATATCTAAAAGCTAGGGTTCTTTACGAAACTGTGGTCGGTTTGATCTGTCTTTTTTTATCCGACCTTGTGATCCGTCTATAATTGAACGCGTTCTTTAATATCAGCTCTCAACTTTAGGATCCAGTTCTCTAGTTTCTTACTAATTATTCTGTAAAATTTACGGAATGGTCTCCACCTTTAGGATCTGCTACTCAAGTTTTGATCTTAGAATCTCTACCACTCGGATTCATGTGTACTTCGCCACTGCATTGTTTAATTATTATTATATATGTGGTGATCTTAGAAAAAAAACTGTGTTTTGCATAACCGGTGAATAGTAATTGTCCTGTGATGATCAGTCCAGTATCTCAAGTTAAGCTATACTATTCATAAAGCTTTTGTTTTATAGATTTGGACACTCTTAAGTCTTAATGGCTGCTCTGTTTCTTTAGACATAGAGATTTAGCACTCATATCTTCTATGATCAATCCTGTTTCTGAACTTATTGTACACAATTCGTTTGCCTTTTTTGTTCATAGATTTACTCTAATGGCTATGTTTCCTTCAGATACGGGTGTGAAATATCATCTCTCCCAACAAATGTCCATCAGGAGGCCTCAAATCCCGCGGCTTCTTCTTCAAAACGTCTCTTGTATGAGAAACGCGCAGCAGATTCTAAGACATGTGAACGTATCTCGTCATGACGGTGGTGCACTTGTCTTAACTGGAACCAACGGATCCGGTAAATCAACGTTCTTGAGAATGTTAGCTGGATTCTCAAAACCATCTGCTGGAGAAATCCTCTGGAACGGTCACGACATAACTCAGTCGGGAATCTTCCAACAGTACAAACTCCAACTCAACTGGATCTCTTTAAAAGACGCCATCAAAGAGAGATTCACTGTACTCGACAATGTCCAATGGTTTGAACTTCTCGAGAATAAAATCGGCAAAGCACAACCGGCATTGGAGCTAATGGGTTTAGGGAGGTTGGTGAAAGAGAAGTCAAGAATGTAGTCAATGGGTCAGAGGAAAAGGTTGCAACTTGCTAGGCTACTCGCTATCGACAGACCGATTTGGCTTTTGGACGAACCATCAGTTGCTTTGGATGATGAAGGAGTTAGATTGCTCGAGTATATCATTGCAGAGCATAGGAAAAAGGGAGGGATTGTGATTGTTGCCACTCATCTTCCTATTGACATTGAAGATGCTATGATCTTGAGGCTTCCTCCTAGGTTTCCAAGAAAAATGACTTTGATTGATATGCTTGATCGTGCAGACATTTCTTAGTAGAAGAATCAAAGGGTGTTTTATTTTGAACCTTGTGTAATGCAATATGAGTATATCCTCGAGCAGATTTGGTTAAAGCATTTTTGGTAAATCTAAGGTCAAAATTTCATGTAATGTTTTTATAAACTTATCCTAAAACTGAATAACTTAACTATAAGTTTTATGGAAAGACAAATGAATATTTGGTTTCTGGTCAAACAGGCAAATACATCTATGCTCTACAAAAAAGGTACAGTAATACGCATGCTAATTTTAAAATTGCAACAGGTTAAAGAACCAATAGTATACCGGCTAGGCGAAAATAAAATTTAAAAATGTCTAAACCGATACGGTTATCGATAACCAAGTACCGAAATTAAGCAGGCCTATAAAAACCAAAAGGAATCCCTCATTGTTGCGTCTCTGGAAAAATTAGGGTTTTTGCCTCTCTCACGCCGCTTACCGCCGCCAAGCTCTTTCCTCCGGTCTCCGTCGTCAGCCTTCGTCTACAGGTTTCTCTTCATTTGCTTACCGAATCTTATCTGTTGTATCATCTGGGAAATCGATTGCAATCTCGTACGATTATTTTCTCGGCTATCTCTGTGTTGTCATTAGAATTATCCTCTGTTTTGTTTTGTTAGATACATAATTGAATCCCTAGCTTCTGTAACAAGTTATTCTGAATGTGATAGGAAGGTTCTTCTGTAAAGTTTGATTGCTTTACATGATTTTGTATGCATTTCATTGGTGTGCTGTGTGAATTTCTCATGTTAAATGTTCTTCTTGGTTGGTCTATTATTCTATCAGAATGGATTCTCAGATTAAGCACGCTGTGGTGGTTAAGGTCATGGGTAGGACGGGTTCAAGGGGTCAGGTCACTCAGGTTCGAGTCAAGTTCACTGATTCTGATCGTTACATCATGAGGAATGTTAAAGGACCAGTGAGGGAAGGTGATATCTTAACCTTGCTAGAGTCTGAGAGAGAAGCCAGAAGACTCCGTTGATTCTTCTTCTTCCTGCTACTCTACAAAGCGGAATCAAGAAAACATTTTGGCTATTTGTCTTTTGCTTTCTCTGATTGGATTAGTGATTATGCTTTTGAGTATGAATTTTGTTGTTGCAATTTAAGACAATTGCTGGATTTTTAAGTGTTCCTGGTTGTTTGTTATTCCAAATCTGTTACCTTTTCTCGATTTGGTCAGAAATGTGATAAGACATTGATCACTCACGTCAAGAATGTGTTCTGCATCCTCCATTTGCTTCAATCCAAACCAAGGGAAACTAGTTCTTGAGTTTTAGCTTCTTAACTTGGGGGGGTTTGCCATCAACCCAAGTCGTACATACAAAGAAGAATATTGTATTGTTCACTGATCTGGCTTAAATTAGTTCAAACCCTCCAAAATGTCGCTTGAGACAAGTAAAGATAATACATCTGCTATTGGAAACTACAAGCCCAAAAATGATATGCTTCAAAGTAGTTTTTCTAACCAAAATATCTCATACCTCATCACGATCCTTTTCTTTTGTCCTGGTCCGTTTTGAGGCTGGCCTTGATCTTAGCCCTGCAGTGAGTTTCGACTTGAAACGGGTCAGTTTAAACCAATCAGTAACATCCTATTACGTTGTCAGTTTGTCACTAAAGTGACCTACGCTTCCCGTACTTGGGTTTTCGTAAACCGGCTTTGTTCGTTGTACTTGAACATTTGGAGATTGGTCATGACTCATGAGTTGTTGCAACTTCTTTTGGATTAAGCTTTCTAAACTAATTGATACGTTTGTCTACTTGTCTAAAATTGAACGCCTTGATGTTGTTTCTCTTTTCTTGTTGGAGAATTTGTCTTATGTGAATGATGTGATCAGGTTTATAATAAGTTTATCTATTTTGCTTTGTGCCTTTATTCTCTGATTAATTACCCAATTTGAATAAAGTATCAATCAAGACTTGCTTCTATTAAGAAATTAAATTAATTTATTGTTTAGTGGAGAATCCATAATAGGAATTATATTCCAGAAAACCTTTGTGTTTTTTTTTTATATAAAATAATTAGTCTAGGGATTTTGTTATTTTCATCACACTTAAGGTATTTCAGATTATGATTAAAAAATGTCTTTGTAAAAAAATTTCAGAATTTGTAAGGTTTTGTAACCAAATTATACAGAGAAGCCATGTATAAGGATTTACTGATTACTATAGATAAGATTTTCATCTATAGAATCTATCCAACAATGCGTTGTCGTTCCACGAGCAAGGAGGCCCAAATCTGCGAGATTTTTTTTCTCTTTTAACCTCTTTGTTTTCTTCTTGTTTTTAGTTGACAATGCAAAATCTATTTGATTTTTTACCACTTTATTACACGACGCCTTAGTCCATATATACTGTATTTAAGTAATATCCCTGTGTTTTGTACAATACATATATGACTAATACCTTAATAATATTTAAAACTCATAGTAACTACAGTTAATTTTGATTAGTTTTGTTATTAATGCCAAAGGACAAAAACTCCCATCTTACGACAGTGAAATGACCTTTGAGCAATAATTTTATCCGTAGTTGTAAATAGAATCAAAGTACGATGACACTGTTAATATAACAAATTCCTTAATTCTTTTGGCCAATCAAATTTCCTAGTGAAAATTATTTTTTGAATTCATGGACCAATGAGTAAATTATAGCTCTTGAATTAATTTAGTCGCCGAGATGTCTAGCTACCTACGAGTTTTGTCGAATTTTGGGCTCCAGTGGTTTTTGTTCTCGGTGACTCAAAAGATTTTAGGATTCTATAGATTAGTGAACTCAATTATTGATTAATATCTAGCGATTTGGTTCATAGATAAAGTTATGGTCAGAGATAGGGGTTGAAACCGTGATATGACAATGTTGCTGAAGCACTCAAATAATGAATAAAAAAACCTCAAGAAATGGCCTCTATCTACAAAAATATTTTCAAATCATAGTTTTTTTTTAACACTTCACAAAATATGTAGTTATCGAAATCTATTGAACACTGTATTTTTAATAAATTCTTCATAAAAACATTATCATAATTAATTGGTTATGTGTGATAGTAGCTGAAAAAAAAGGTTATCTGTGATAGTATTAATATTTCTTAAATTTATAATTTTTTAAGTCACCTTAAGTTAGTCGCTTAAAAGATTAGGCCGTTAGTATATATGTTTAGACAAACAAAAAATTGAGAAGTGAAAAAATGAGGTTAGAACACGTAATTATTAGGAATTGATGTCTATTAATCTTTTAGGTTGCCCCTAATCTCTCTCTCTCTTCTCTCTCTCTAAGTTGGGAAAGCCGTATAAATAGACGTCTTGGTCGCCTTCTTTGGCTCCACATCACTACAAACCTCTCTTTTTCTCTAAGTTCACTTAAACCCACAATTAAATATAGAAAGAGAAAGAAACTTAACCAAAAAGAAATGGAGAATATGGGAACTAGAGTGATAGAGCCATTGATCGTGGGGAGAGTGGTAGGAGATGTTCTTGATTTCTTCACTCCAACAACTAAGATGAATGTGAGTTATAACAAGAAGCAAGTCTCCAATGGCCATGAGCTCTTTCCTTCCTCTGTCTCCTCCAAGCCTAGAGTTGAGATCTATGGTGGTGATCTCAGATCCTTCTTCACCTTGGTATGTATATATATATAAATCAAAATGTTGGGGTGCTGGTTTTTGCCAAAACATATCAAACTGTTCACTTCCTTTTCCTCTTAAATGTTTTCCATTTTCTGACTCCTTGGGGAAAAGATTTAGGGACAGTATAATGATTTTATAAACTATACCATTAGTTATAATCAATTCCATTTTTACCTTTTTTGTCATTGATGGTAAAAACTCAACTGAAATGCAAAACAGGTGATGATAGACCCAGATGTTCCAGGTCCTAGTGACCCCTTTCTAAAAGAACACCTGCACTGGTACGTTTCTTTACTTTCCTGTTTATTACTTGGGCCCATATCCCATATGCATTGCTATATCAATACTTCTTTAATTTTAAAACCCTAGTTAATTTTTTTTTTGATTTATTCATTAATTTGTTGAACGTTTCAATAGGCTCGTTACAAACATTCCCGGTACAACAGATGCTACATTTGGTAAGGCCTCGTCATGAATCTTGAATTATATAGAATATTATATATATTAAATGTTAATTATAAATAAAGATTTGCATTCAAATATAGGAAAAGAGGTGGTGAGCTATGAATTGCCAAGGCCAAGCATAGGGATACATAGGTTTGTGTTTGTTCTGTTCAAGCAGAAGCAAAGACGCGTTATCTTCCCCAATATCCCTTCGCGAGATCACTTCAACACTCGTAAATTTGCGGTCGAGTACGATCTCGGTCTCCCTGTTGCGGCTGTTTTCTTTAACGCACAAAGAGAAACAGCAGCTCGCAAACGCTAGTTTCACTAATGTC
>NC_025692.1:26212266-26217929 GCF_000633955.1 Camelina sativa
TATAAATAAAGATTTGCATTCAAATATAGGAAAAGAGGTGGTGAGCTATGAATTGCCAAGGCCAAGCATAGGGATACATAGGTTTGTGTTTGTTCTGTTCAAGCAGAAGCAAAGACGCGTTATCTTCCCCAATATCCCTTCGCGAGATCACTTCAACACTCGTAAATTTGCGGTCGAGTACGATCTCGGTCTCCCTGTTGCGGCTGTTTTCTTTAACGCACAAAGAGAAACAGCAGCTCGCAAACGCTAGTTTCACTAATGTCCATCAAACGCAAAAAAAAAAAAAAAACAGTTTGGAGAAAATTTGTAATCACGTGTTTATTTATGTTATGAATTTCCGTACTTTGAATAAAGTTTCAAAAATGAGTTGAATCTGAAATATATATCCAATCTATAAAAATATAATATTATTGTTTGATAAACATGTTATTTTTCAACACCTACAAAAAGACATATAGAAACCAAATAAATATTTTATTACACAAAATATGTATATATATATATATATATATATATTTATTATACAAACCCATCTATTCTGCTTGTGTGCTGAAGTCTACTTTCATGTTAAAGATATAATCAACGATAATTTTTCTTTAACCAATTTTATAAACTCAATATATCAATTTAGTTAACAGAAGTGTTGATAATGATACAATCACGATAAAAATTAAAAACTAAATTGCATATCATGTTTATAGCATCCACTACGTTACAAGTACTTAGTAATTAATAAAATCTAAATTGTTGAAGCATAAATCCTCCTTATAAATTATTATACATACATACATGGCTTGATGATAACAGCAGTCACACATTTGCTGTTCACAATCTTGGTTCTGATTTACACAATCTAGCGGGAAAAATATCTGGTTGATATACAGATTTGAGATCATTTTTTGTAATATATATTCATATTGTTTTATATTTTTACCACTATATTCCTCTAGGCGGCGTGATCCACCACACATACTTGAGTACTTTTGTCAACATTACTGTTTTCATCTTTTGAAAATATCTAATTTGAGTTTCAAAAGGTAAAAATACAAAAGTTTACACAAGCTCGTGCGTTTTGTTTCTCCAAGATCTCTAATCTAGTAACTACAAAGAAAAGAACTGTACAAATGTGTATCCAATTATAAACAATTCTGCCTCAATTTCTAATCCAAGTCTACAATTAAGAATCATTTTCAGATAAAACCCTTTAGCAAAAAAAGAAAAGCTAAAGGGTTCCAGTAATATGCAGGGGAGGAAAGTCGGAGAACAACACAACCTTAGCACTTAAATAATCTCATCAAAACTGGTGGAGTTCGATAAACAACAACAACCCGTGAGCCGAAATCTATAAGAAGAAGAAGATGTTCATTACTGTTCGTCAATGAGAGACTTCAACTTCTGTCTGAATTCAGGGATCTTTTGTGCATCCACGGCCATCACTCAGTACTCGACCCATCAACTGATGATTCTTCAACTGCTAGAATTGGCATTATAGCCAAAGATTACAAACCAGAAACAAATGTATTCAAACTTTTGTTGTGAGTCCAGCAAATGTATGTTGGCATTCAAGAGATGACTTACCTCTTGAGATGTAACTAGCTGCGAGTGCATAGGGAATGCGAAGGACCAAGAGCCAAGCTGAATAGTACATTGTTAAGCAAAATGTTTAGAGTATAACTTTTTTTTTCTTTACACAAGGGAAGTTGAGTAGGTAATGTGAGGGTAAGTACTTCGAGAATAAGTTGATCTTCAGGCTTAAGGAATATCGTTTCCTCCTGTTCGTCTTCACTACAACAAGGTTTTCTCTGTTTGAGATGCTTCAACTATTTAAAGTTTGTTTTCAATTTTATTTAAATCCAAATTTTAAATTTATTTATTTACTTGCTGATTTTTCAATTTATCTAGAATGAAAAATACTTTTTTTTATATATAAAGAAAAGATGGTTGATAGTTGATACATATATGAAATCTCTATATCTTAAATTTACTATCGTAGCTATAGATTACGAATGGTTAAGGATAAGGGTTATCTACACATGGATGTGTCATAACAAAATCTAAAGCAGTTATTGCTTCCAAAGATTTTGAGTCCAAAATTCTCAAGCCTAATTATTATTTTACTACAGTGTTCCCTTCAAATAATTAAACTAAAAAACTGAAAAAGGGTATATAAAAAGATGTATATACATCTAGTACATATATACAGTACACCTACGTAGGCAAATGGATTGACTACCAAATCAAGGGCATGCAAACACCTTAGGATTTGCCTGAAAAAGACACTGTGAACTAGTAGAATATTATATAGAGTCTTAGACCATCTTTAGTGGAGAACCGATCAATTGTTTCTCAGAAAAAAAAAAAAAAAAAAGATTTACTATACATTTTTCTTTTTTATTTATTTTTAATATGTACACCAATAAATGAAAGACATGTGTCTAGTTTCAAGCAAGTAACGATTCTTAAAGTTCTCCAGCAAGTAACGTTTCTTTTGGTTTTAGCTTCTCTCTCCTCTTTTTATTATTTGTTTAATAAAAGTATCACCCTGGTAACTCCCACTAATCATGCCCTTAGGGCTCCAGTAAGACATAATGTGCATGTGTTGTGTTTAGCCACTTGTGGTTATTTTCATAGCCTAATATTTTTCCAAAAGTAAAACACATTTTATTATTATTAGTACATATGTTTATTTATAAAACGACTGGCCCCTCGTTTGGTGTTATTACATATCCAACACCTGCTCTGTTCCATTCCCTAATAATGAGAAATGATTCATTCCCAAAAATGGTGTCAGCATTAGGATATGAATCATTTTGAACTAAAACATTATAGAGTGTTAGGGCTTCAGTAAGACATAGTGTGACTGTTGTGTTTAGCTACTTATAGTTGTTTTCATGGTTAAGTATTTTTCCAAAAGTGAAACACATTTTCTGATAGTAGGTTTATTCTTAAAATGGGTGGCCCTTGTAATTACAAATCAACACGTACTCTCTGTTCTGTTCCATCCCTCATTTCACTCAAAATTTTTGCCACATCTAAATATACTTCGCCCAAAAATAAATGTGTTAGCTCACTTTATTTCTTCTTTGTTTTCGTAAGTATATTAATTTATTATATGGATGTACAATCTTTTTTAATTAGTACTCACTAACTGATCTATAATTTACACAAATTCAAGTCTTGTCACAAGTAATGACTTCCTCCTACTTTTACACGAGCACTTTTTTTCTTTCATTTTAATTTTCACGGTACACATATAAATCAGATCATTCAAATCAGACATTAACTAAAGAATTATATCTACCGGTACATAGATTCAAAAGTACATTAACATCTTCTATTTCATCGGTACGAAGCCGCAAACCTGGTGATTAACCATCAGTGGAAATTATTAGCCGGCATACTTCTATTTAGAACGAATCACGAGGACAAACCAACATGCAATAACCTTACGATTAAAAGAGACGACCTGTCATGTTTGATGTTTCGTGTAATAACAAGATGGCCAAAAAAAACATACTAACCCTTGGACCGAGTCCATTGGTTCTTCGTATAAACACATGAAGATTCTAAACTTTTAAATATTCGGGGCTTTGTGTTTATAAAGGCTGTCTAAATTTGATTGGTAAACGTGTCGAGGAGTCGTGCTAGGTCCCCTTTCATGTGTTAAGGTTTTGATCCTCGTATGGTTTTGGTTTGTGCGCTTCGAATGTGCGCTTCATATTCATATATATGTGCTAGGTCCCCTCTCATGTGTCAAGGTTACTCACGAGGAGTAAACAACATAAAGTGGAGATGAAGTACATTTCGACATACATGTAGACAAAGTCACAAAGTAAACTCAATGATATAGAGAAAAAAAAGTATAGGGCAAACTCTGTATATTTTCCAATAGTATAGGGAGTTAAATTAAATTTCCCAATTACAAAAGTTGGTCTCTTTCTTCTCAAATGTAGAAGAAGAAGAAGAGGAGAAAGTGAAAAGGTTTATCCATGGCGATTTAGCGCCCAGCAGCAGCCTCTCTCTCTAATCACATTCATGTCCACCGTTAATCACCACTGCCTCCTCAATGTTCCTCATATCCCACCGTCAATTCCTCGCCCCAAACTTCATCCCTCTCTCTCGCTCTATCGGAAACCAGAACGCCTCTGTTCTCTCTCTGCGTCTCTGTCTCTTTCACCAGTAAACATCAATGACCGTTCTTCTTCTTCTTCCTCATTGTTTGAGAAGAAAGAAACGGAAGAGATTGAATCTATGGTTGATGGGTATTTCTATCTGCTTCGCTTGTCTGCTCAATACGACGACGTCGAGGTAACAAGAGCTGTGCACGCTTCGTTTCTTAAGCTCAGAGTCGAAAAAACCCGTCTTGGCAATGCCCTTATCTCCACGTATCTCAAACTTGGTTTCCCTCGAGAGGCTTTTCTCGTATTCGTGTCTATGACTTCACCGACGGTGGTTTCTTACACAGCTCTCATCTCGGGGTTTTCAAGATTGAACCTTGAAATTGAGGCTCTTAAGGTCTTCTTCAGGATGAGAAAATCAGGTATTGTCCAGCCGAATGAGTTTACTTTTGTAGCGATTTTGACTGCTTGCGTGAGGGCTTCGCGATTCTCGCTTGGGATTCAGATTCATGGATTGATAGTTAAATTAGGGTTTTTGAATTCTGTCTTTGTTTGTAATTCGTTGATGAGTTTGTACGCAAAGGGTTCTTCGTGTGATGATGTGTTGAAGTTGTTTGATGAAATTCCTCAGAGAGATGTGACTTCGTGGAACACTGTGATTTCGAGTTTGGTGAAAGAAGGAATGACTGATAAAGCTTTCGATTTGTTTTATGAGATGAACAGAGTCGAAGGACTTGGAGTTGATCGTTTTACGCTTTCAACTCTTTTGAGCTCTAGTGATGACTTATTGAGAGGCAGAGAACTCCATGGTCGTGCTATTAGAATTGGGTTGATGCAGGAATTGAGTGTGAATAACGCTCTGATTGGGTTTTATTCTAAGTTTGGGGATATTGAAAAGGTAGAGAGTTTGTACGAGATGATGATGGTGCAAGATGCCGTTACTTCCACGGAGATGATCACAGCTTACATGGCATTTGGAATGGTGGATTCCGCTGTTGAGATATTCGAGGATATGACTGAGAAAAACACTATTACCTATAATGCTCTAATGGCTGGGTTCTGTAGAAACGGTCATGGCTTGAAGGCACTGAAATTATTCACTGATATGCTGCTGAGAGGTGTTGAGTTGACGGATTTCAGTTTAACAAGCGCTGTGGACGCTTGTGGTTTGGTTTCAGAGAAGAAAGTAAGTGAACAGATTCACGGGTTTTGTATTAAGTTTGGATGTCTGCTTCTAAACCCTTGTATCCAGACTGCATTGCTTGATATGTGCACAAGGTGTGAAAGGATGGCAGATGCTGAGGAGATGTTTGACCAATGGCCTTCTAATCTCGATAGCTCGAAGGCAACAACGTCAATACTTGGTGGTTACGCTCGGAATGGCTTACCTGATAAGGCTGTATCGCTGTTCCATCGCACTCTCTGTGAAGAAAAGTTGTTGTTAGATGAAGTTTCTTTGACTTTGATTCTTGCTGTCTGCGGGACATTAGGGTTTCGGGAATTGGGTTATCAGATCCATTGCTATGCTCTTAAAGGTGGGTACTT
>NC_025692.1:26218066-26239811 GCF_000633955.1 Camelina sativa
CTGATAAGGCTGTATCCCTGTTCCATCGCACTCTCTGTGAAGAAAAGTTGTTGTTAGATGAAGTTTCTTTGACTTTGATTCTTGCTGTCTGCGGGACATTAGGGTTTCGGGAATTGGGTTATCAGATCCATTGCTATGCTCTTAAAGGTGGGTACTTTTCTAATGTAGCCTTGGGAAATTCTTTGATTAGCATGTACTCAAAATGTTGGGACTCAGATGATGCTATAAAAGTTTTCAAAACGATGCAAGATCATGACGTTGTTTCTTGGAACAGCTTGATTTCTTGCTACATTCTTCAAAGAAATGGTGACGAGGCACTGGCTCTATGGTCGAGGATGAATGATGGAGGGATCAAGCCTGACAAGATCACACTGACTCTTGTTATTTCTGCATTCCGGTATACAGAGTCAAATAAGCTTAGTAGCTGCCGTGATCTGTTTCTCTCCATGAAGACTGTCTATGACATTGAACCAACAACAGAACATTATACTGCATTCGTCCGTGTTTTGGGTCATTGGGGTCTTCTTGAAGAAGCGGAAGACACAATAAACTCGATGCCGTTTCTGCCCGAGGTCTCTGTTTTGAGAGCTCTGCTTGATAGCTGCAGAGTACATTCAAACACAAGCGTTGCGAAACGAGTAGCAAAGCTTATACTATCGACAAAACCTGAAAGCCCGTCTGAGTACATCCTCAAATCCAACATCTACTCGGCTTCCGGACTCTGGCATCGCTCTGAAATCATAAGAGAAGAAATGCGGGAAAGAGGTTACCGGAAACATCCTGCTAAAAGCTGGATAATCCATGAGAACAAAGTACATTCCTTCCACGCGCGTGACACATCCCACCCGCAAGAGAAAGACATATACAGCGGATTGGAGATACTGATAATGGAATGTCTGAAAGCTGGATACGAACCAAACACAGAGTTTGTTCTTCAGGAGGTTGATGAGTTTATGAAGAAGAGTTTCTTGTTTCACCACAGCGCTAAACTCGCCGTGACTTACGGCATTCTCACGAGCAATACTCGAGGGAAGCCTGTTCGGGTTGTGAAGAACGTGATGCTCTGTGGTGACTGTCACGAGTTCTTCAAGTATATTTCAGTTGTGGTAAAGAAAGAGATAGTTTTGAGAGATTCGTCAGGGTTTCATCATTTTGTGAATGGTAAGTGTTCTTGTAGAGATCGGTGGTGAATCAACCAGGACTCTAGTTTTTGGAAGACTCTAGTGTTTCTTGTAAAGAGATCTCTGGTGAATCAACTAAGACCTTAGTTTCTGTAATGTTTGTTTTGTATGAGAATTTGTAAGTTGTTAATATACGAGAGTTTTGGTTCGGATTTGTTGGGGAGGCAGGGTGGAAATTGATAGAAATAAAATGTTTGGGGGTGAAAAGGGAAATAGAGAGAAAGTTTGCATGTGAAAGGAAAAGAGAGAGTATGACGCTTGGCACGAGGGAGCAACCACTTATTACCAAATGTTACTCTTCCATTCACCTTAGTTTTTAATTCTCTTCTTCTTTTGCTCCCAAAACCGAAAGCAAAATTACATAACAACAAAAACATAAACAAACGATCTCTTCTCTTAATTTGATTCTTCGTCTTCTTCTCCTTTCTTCTTAAAAGAAAGAGAATTAATAGAGAGAGAGAGATGGGAGATAAAGATGCTGATGGCAAGTACTCTAGAAACATGTCTGCATGTTCCTCAACGATGTCGTATTCAACTAAACTCTTTCTCTTCATGGTTCCTCTAGTTCTGGTTTCTGGCTTCGTCTTTGTAAATATTGGTCCAACATCTTTCTTAACCTCTTTGTCCACCTCTCCTCATGATCTCCCTTCACCTCCGTCTCTGATGGCGCCGGCGCCATCTCCTTTGCCATCAGAGATGATACCTCCGTCGTTACCAGCATCTTCTATATCGACTAAAGTGGAATCTATTCAGGTTCGAGAAATTAAATTACTTAATTAGAAATACCAAAATTATTCTTTACTTCATTCTTCATCTTTGCATGTTATGTCTTTTCTTCTTTCCGGCTACTGTATTTTGTTTAATTTTTTTCTTCTTCTAATCTTATTTTTTACCAGTAGGGTATCATAACATTCGTATCTTAAAAAAAATTTAGGATTACGATATTGAGATTAATATATATTTCCTTATTATTTTTTAGAAAAGTTAACATATATGTACATTTGTATATTAGTACTTGTTAGAATAGTTTCTTATTAAACTTATTTATACAATAATATTACTTGCATCGAAATTTCTTTTACATTTATGATAATAGTAAATCTACATATATTTAACAATAAGAAGATATACACATATTTAAACTTTCCCAAGAAGAATAAGGAATTATATTCATCTTAACTGTAAAAATTTCATTTCGTTTATTTTTTTTGTGAGGATGCACAACCCTCAAATTAAGTTATCGAAATTGTGTGTGTGTTTTTTTTTAATCTGTTTGGTCGGGTGGTCTACAACACATGTCAATATGTTTTGGTTACTAAAAGTAATTAAATAATATAGAATATTATTATTGAACAGGGAAATGATAATCGGACCATTCGATTGAATCCGATCATTACTACAACGAGTAATAACGTCACTTCTACGGCGTCATCGGAACCAAAGAAAAGAAGAGTTCTAAGCAATTTGGAAAAGATCGAATTCGAGCTACAAAAAGCTCGAGCCTCCATTAAAGCCGCTTCGATGGACGATCCCGTGGACGACCCGGACTATGTTCCTCTTGGTCCTATGTATTGGAACGCTAAGGTCTTTCATCGGTAAGTTAAAGATAATTACTGTATTGTTCTTCTTTTAGAAAGTAAATTGAAGTTACAGTAATTTGGGTTCGCTAAGAATTTATTTGAAATAAATTAGAGTCAAACGGTTGGAACTATGAATTTATTGGCTCGCTGAGCATTTATTTTAATTAAATTTAAGTCAAACGGTTTGGCATTTTGTATCATAAATAAGGTTTGGAACTGATTTTAAATTTTAAGATAGTTTTTTAAAACATGGCGCAGTGAAGTTTCAAATAAAATTGAATTACGTTCGAGTGTTTTTTTTTTGTCAACAGTTTTTTTATTTATTTAGTTGCTTGTTTATTAATTGTTGATTTTGTTTGAAATCAATCGTACTGTATTAATTCGTCTAGATCGTAAACATTTTGTAGTAGATAGAGATACCTTATATACTTTGTTTTCACTTAATGAGTAAATGGAAGAGATTTTTTTTTTTGTGGTGTCACATTTTATATGCGTAAGCAGAGAAGGAATCACATTCCTTTATTATTTTTTGGGGCTACATTTGTAAAAGATCATTAATTATATCACTATTGGCCCATCTTTTATGGTTTGGTAAAATAAGGTAACCAATGACTGCATATTTTTAGGATTTACTCATAGAGCAGAGAAACCTTCGAGAACCTGTAATTTCCTAATATGTTTTTTTTACCCCTGTCGCTTTACTATTTAAAATTATAGGAGGCCGAGTATGTGAATTTCAAAGTTTGTTATATCCTATTACGTAATATACATGTGCACAAAATTGTTTACATGTGGTCCAATTTAAAGAATGGCATAGATTTGCTAACCATGATGTACTTACGTTTTTTTTGTTTTCGTTGTCGTATTGAAATGATTAGGAGCTACTTGGAGATGGAGAAACAGTTCAAGATATATGTGTACAAAGAAGGCGAGCCACCGTTGTTCCATGACGGTCCATGTAAAAGCATCTACTCTATGGAAGGAAGTTTCATCTATGAGATGGAAACCAATACTCGTTTCCGCACCAACAAGCCCGACAAGGCCCACGCTTTTTATTTACCCTTTAGTGTCGTCAAGATGGTAAGATTCGTGTATGAACGCAACTCTCGTGATTTTGGCCCCATCCGAAATACAGTGAGAGATTACATCAATCTTGTGGGTGATAAATACCCTTATTGGAACCGTAGCATCGGAGCCGATCATTTCATACTCTCTTGCCATGATTGGGTATGCTAACAATACATTTCCCCCCACTACTAGGCTTATAGCCTCTGGTTAGCTAGTTATGGTTATAATATTGATTTTTTTTTTTGTGTGTGTATGTCTAGGGTCCTGAGGCCAGCTTCTCTCATCCACATCTAGGACATAATTCGATACGAGCATTATGCAATGCCAACACGTCAGAGAGATTCAAACCAAGAAAAGATGTATCAATACCCGAGATTAATCTACGAACAGGATCCTTAACCGGATTAGTCGGTGGTCGGTCACCTTCCAGCCGTCCAATCCTAGCCTTCTTTGCAGGTGGTGTACACGGACCAGTAAGGCCAGTTTTGCTCGAGCATTGGGAGAACAAAGATAATGACATCAGAGTCCACAAGTATCTCCCTAGAGGAACGTCTTATTCGGACATGATGCGGAACAGCAAGTTCTGTATTTGTCCTAGCGGCTATGAGGTTGCGAGCCCTAGGATCGTGGAGGCACTTTACTCGGGTTGCGTCCCCGTTCTGATAAACTCAGGCTACGTTCCTCCTTTCAGCGATGTTTTGAATTGGAAATCGTTTTCAGTGGTCGTTTCTGTGGAAGACATACCGAATTTGAAGACGATATTGACGGCGATATCGCCTAGACAGTACCTAAGGATGTACAGGAGAGTGTTGAAGGTAAGGCGACATTTTGAGGTAAATTCACCGGCGAAGAGGTTTGATGTGTTTCATATGATTCTTCATTCGATTTGGGTAAGGAGATTGAATGTGAGGATCCGTGAGGTCTAAGTTAAGGGTTTTTGGGTTTTTTTTTCGGATTTTTTTTTTTGTTTTGAGTGGTGAGTTGTGAAAATAATTTGAAAAGTCCGGAGGGATTTTTCTTGTAAATTAGTATAATTGAGCTTTTTTTATGTGTCAAATATGCTTTGAGTGTGTGTTTTCCCCATTAATTTGTAATACACGAATAATAATTATGTTACATTCCCGTAAGAAAAAAGAATAATAATTATGTTCGCCTAATACTAACAGCCAAGCTTCAATACGAAAATTCAAAGAAAAAGTAGCTTAATTACTAAAAAAAAAAAGTAACTTATGCATTGAAATACTGTGATTAAATAATCTGGTAATTAGGTGACTTTTTGGTGTTCATCCTACTATTAAAAAAAAAAAAATTGTTTCCAGGTAGAATCATTTTAGTTTTTCAATGCTCAGCTATAAACCGACAGTAGCAGTTGCAAACTATAAATCAAGACGATAGAGGGCTTTAACGTCATTAACGTATTAGGGAACGGTTCAATGTTTGATATGAATCTCGGAAGGCGCAGCAGCAAATAGTAGCGAAAGGTTCTCAAGTAATATCTCTATCTCCTTGACTGCCTCTGCTGCTATATAATTTCTCTGTGAAGTATTATTGTTATTATTCGTTTGTTCTTGGGATTCACGTTTTGCGTCTGATTTTCGATTTAATCTGAGACGAGACCGGAGACCCGTACGTAGTAAGTGGAACTCATTTGATCCGAAAGCCCCCAAGTTTGACAATTATTGTTATTATGCTCATGTACAAGTTAGTTTTGTTTTGATACTCTTTGAAACTATTTTCTCTACTACGTAAGTACACTGTGACTTCATACGAGAACCTTGGCATGGAAGCTATTCAACAAACTAGACCATCAGATTGCGTCCAAAACATTCTTGAGGTTACTCGAAAACGTTACAATATTTATGAGAAAAATAACCATACAATGAGGAAAAGCTTCTCATAGTCTACATCACTTAAAATCTTAAAAACATCAAAGTCTAAAGCTCTATATGAGACTCTTTCTCTCTCTCTCTATCTCCAGGATCATCAACAACTACCACTGGTTAGGCGGCTGCGATATCCGTGTCCAGCGAGAAGAAGCAACAATCATCGGACTATTATTGTATCCACCAATACCGTTAGTTTGACCTCCTTCAGCGATTTGGTTGATGTTCGTCATCAAACCTTGATCTCTTAGTATCATAGCTCTCAGCTTCTTCACCTGCATCATATCAATTTGTTGTGAGGGGTCTCTTTGAAACAACGAAATATTATGTTAAATAAGACTCCATATGAATAGTGCCTGGACCTCATCGTGTAGCATCTGATTCTCTTTCCAAACAGCATCGTACTCTTGCCTAAGCGAGTCGTATGACTCCTCGAGATGCTTCACCTTCCACCGCGCACGGCGGTTCTGGAACCAAACCGCTGTCTGACGTGGCTGCAGACCAAGCTCCCTCGACAGCTTTAGTTTCCTGTCGGAATCTAATCTGATATCTTCTTGAAAACTTACTTCCAGTGCAGCTAATTGTTCACTCGTTAGCCTCTTATTCTTCTTTATCATCTCGTTGTTGTTACTCAAATCACAGTGGTACGTATTGATCATCTTCTCTGATTCCGGTACAGTGATAACCGACCCGGTTTGCGTAACAGCAGCATGTGTATACGAATTACCTGATATTATAAAACGATTAAGGAAAAATAAAAGAAACAGAAAAGAAACAAAGATGCGAAAAACGCACAACATCAACGACGTTTTTGAAAAATTGACGTCCAGTTTTATTTTACTTTTAGAATATATATATATAATTGTTTTCATAATTTGCAATCAATAATAAATCAAACGGTAAAAAAAAAAAAAAACAATATAGGAATTATATGATAACGACAAAATCTAGTTGTATAAAAATGATCTTCACAGATTAATAAAACAAAAATAATAACTAATTTGTGTCTAATTGAATTACTGAATATGCTAGCAAACCACATAATAACTAAAACCACATATGCATATATCTGAAGAGAAAAACAAATATCTCGTCCTAATCAAGCTATTGTGTTTGTTTTTTTTTTTTTTTTTTTTGACAATCACTATTGTGTTTGTTGTTAGCCAACTCATTAAAACCTACCATATGTATGGATTTGTTGTGACAAAAAAAGCATTCTTCATCAATTTCTCAAACGTGATACAAACCGGCACTTACACATCTCTGATCTCTTTGTTCTTATAAGGCTTTTAGAGTTCATGGATTTTTCAACCGTGAAATTATACCGACACTTACACATTTATATATAAATAGTTCTCATCATAAGGCTTTTATAATTAAACCAACAAACTAATTTGTTGTGACGTAAAAAAAAGTTCATGGATATGCTAACCGTGAAATTAAACCAACATTTACACCCACACACACACATACATACATACATATATATATATATATATATACGTTCTTATAAGGCTTCAAGTTCGTTGTCACTAAAACAAATTAAAGTTCATGGATTTGTTAACCATTAACATATAACCGGAACTTACACATCTGTGTATGCTTATAGTATAGACCTTTGGTGAATTAATATATATGGGATCTTAACACATTGCAACAACGGCGACACAAAAAGATATGACCATTAATAAATAAACAAGCACATTCATCTAAATTAGTTTGGTATGTATGTGTGCATATGTCTACCTGCAGAAAGATCATAGTTGAAGCTATGGAGCCAGTTAGACTCCAGCCGTGGCGGTGGCATGAACGAATCTCTCTCGTTTTGGACGTTGCTCATCGTTGACCATTCCATTATTTTCCTAAAATAAGAACACATGAGATCAGATGGTTAAAAAGGAAGAAAAATTAGGGTTTTACAATAAAATATAGAAAATTAGGGATTTTGTTGGACAATACGAGCGGTAGAGGCGTTTTTCTCTTCTGTACACTTTGTCTTTTGGATGCAAAAAAGTGTGAGAGCATGCAGTAAACAGGAGAAAATAATATTTATAAGGAGATATTAAGATATAGGTAGCTAGAATCGTCGATAGAGATACAAAGAGAAAGAGACATATATTTTGTCTTACTTGGACGCCATCGACTCATCGTTCATCATACCGTAGATTGATATATCTGTTGAATCTAACGGTCAAACTTGATTTTTTTTTATTCTTTCTTTCTTAACGGTCGTTTGAGACAGATGGTTTAACGTAAATTAGGGTGCGATCGTGGTCAGTAGAATTTGAAATTGTAAGTGCTATTGAACGTTTTATTATAATTGGTAATTTGGTAAATCCGTATATGATGGAAACATGAGACGGTCGCAAAATAATCATGACTATGTGTTAATTACTAGAAGGGTGTAAAACACTAACACTATGATGACTATGAGTATTAAAATAGTATTAATACATCAATACGATCTAATTTTGATATTACACGTTTATTATTTATATTGAATATTTTGTGAAATGATGCTATATAGCTAGTATACACATATTTTTAAACTACCAAAATTTATAAATAAACAAACAGTCAGACAGAAACTCTCTTAAAAAGTCCACTTATTTTGTTGTATATAATATACACGCACATAACTATATATAATAGATTATAATTAGAAGATACACGAACAAAGAAATAAATGAGTTTTATTACAAGTTTGAGCCAACCTAGACTGTTTCGTATAATTTGGAAACCATGTAAAAAAAAATTAAAAACAGAATTCTTAGGAAACTTAGGATTCCAAGTCAAATATAAAAGTTCCAGATTTTTTCTCATAAAATAATGGAATGGCAAAATTCTGCATAAGGCACCAGTTCTATACTTACAGAAAGGGTCATAGAATCATCAAAGGGTAAAGCATAATCTTAGCTAGTGGATTAGTTATACTGGAAAGCTCTTCTAAACTTGAAATCCTTGATCAGTTACATAAATCTACCGGTGTACTTTAACATTTTTTTTTTCTGAATAAATGTGAAATTATATTCAAAAAAAAAAATGTTTTACATGTTTAGAGTTTGAGCTTACACAAAATAGAGTTTGGTAGGATATATGATGCTAACAGAGATTAGAGAGAGATTTTTGACTACCCACACTGACAATGCATTCGATTACCACCGGCTGGACTTTAACATTCGATTACCACCGGCCGTTGTTTAAGACATGGAAATATTAATGTAGTAGTTGAAAGAAAATTGAACACGTACTGATACAAAATTTGATTTGGATTTGTAAGTTTATGTACTAGTTGATAGAGGTTCAGGTATCGATAGTCAAAGTCAAGCTTAAAATAAGTGAAATGGTCCCCCAAGAAAACTCCATTAAAAAAATCTGACAACATGGTTAACCCCTCCTTATGGTATGATATAAATTTGCCTCCAATTTTTACCCAAAGATATTTTTCTTCTTGTTTTGTCTAATATATATACACGCACCACCGAACATTCACAAAAATTTATATTATAATGCAATAAGGTTTGTCACTATTGGTAAGTCCATATAGACATATGTGCAGTAAACTGAAAGGCCAAAATCTATGTTGGATATGTATATGTGCAGTAACATAAAAAAGTATAAAGCTAACTTTGAAAGCAACCTTTGAAAGATAAGAATCAGCACAAATAGCCATGTAGATCATCCATATATAAAAAGTTAAGAATGTAAAGTATGTAACCGATAGATAAAAGCAACAAAGAAATAAATTATAGTCAATAAATCATTTTGAAACCAACAAAAAAAACAAAGAAAATATATTGAAAGCTAAGTATCAAAGAAGTTCCAGTTACTAATAAGCATCAGCAAATCGTACATATACATGAAAAAAGACAAGAATACTTGTCTCGTGTGCAGTTTATATGACAACGATTCTCCTATTGTATTTGTAGTATATTATGAGTGTTATCTAAAATTGTGTGTTCAAAAACAATTGGATATTTTTTCCTCATTGGAGATTAATTGCGAGCTAATTAATTAGCACACTTTCTGGTTCCATATTAGCATCCTGAATTTCATTAGTTTATTATTATAGCTGTGGAAAAATGAGTTTTGGTTGATTCAGGACATTATATATGTTTGTTACTGTCTGTTACGTTTTGAAGATTATGCTTTATAAATATGATGAACTGTTCAGTTATTTAATACTTAACTAGTTCATTGACCCGAATTAACGATAGTATAAGAAACGACAAAATAACGTTTTCAGATGATACAGTCATTTAAATGAATTATAAATACTCATATAAGACCTTTTAATTAACAGAGTCTGATGCATGCATTATACAGAAGGAAGACAGAACGAAAAACTCAGATATTCAGAATCAGGAGAATCCATCCGTTATTATTGTTTTCTGGAACTATTCAGAAATAAATTCATTATTTAGAAGAAGAAAAAAAAAATGGTTCTTTACTGTCTTTAAATACGTATTGTACAATTGATCAATTCGTTTTATCCAGTTCGATTTTAAGCTTCATAAAATAAAAAAAATAGTGATACCAATTTAATTATACTTTTGAAAAAGTTACTCGAAGTTGGTGTGTAAAACTGAAGCGTACATTTTATTTGATCGGGTTTACCGACTAGTCCAAATTATAGTAACGGCTGACGATGTGGGTCTATCTCCTTCTCTGCCTCTGCCATTATGTATAATTTGCCTTGTGAATTACTATTAACTTATCTGTTTTAGGGATTCACGTATTGCGTCTGATTGGACTTTCGAAATAATCGTACAAGCTTTCTTAGTCCTCTCTCCAAGATCAGCAACAACTACTAAGAGTAAGGCTGTGGTGGCCAACAAGAATTAGAACCAACCATCATCGTCAGACTATATATTGTATATTCACTATTAATACCCCCTTCGGCGATTTGGTTGATGTTCATCATATCATCAAACCTTGATCTCTTAATATTATAGTTCTCAGTCTCGTCACCTGCATCACATATCAATTTATTGTGACTTGTGAGGGGTCTCTTTTGACAGAATCAAAAACTAAGGGACAAAATAAGCAAATATTATTAATGTAGATAAAGACTCCATATGAACAGTGCTTAGACCTCATCGTGTAGCATCTGCTTCTCTCTCCAAACAGCATCGTACTCTTGCCTAAGCGAGTCATATGACTCTTCGAGATGCTTCACCTTCCACCGTGCACGACGGTTCTGGAACCAAACTGCGACCTGACGTGGCTCCAAATCAAGCTCCCTCGCTAGCTTAAGTTTCCTCTCTGAATCTAATTTGAAATCTTCTTATAAACGTAGTTCAAGCGAAGCTAGTTGTTCACTAGTTAGCCTCTTAGTCCTTATTATCATCATCGTTGTTGTTGTTGTTGTTGTTACTCGAACATTGGTACGCATTGATGATCTTTTCTGATTCCGGTATAGAGATAACCGGTCCGGTTTGCGTGTAGGCAGCCTTATTAGACGAATCTTCTGTTGTATAATAAAACAAATTACACGACAAATTAAAGAAATCGCAGAAGTTCTGAACTAATGACAGTAAAAGACAATAAATTGGCTGAAATAAATAGGGGCAAATTATTTGACCTGAAACATATTTTTTTATTGAAAAATTACTGTGTTGCAAAAATTACTGAGTTTCATATTATAAATTTATTCATGTTTCAGAAAAGACCATCATCAAAACAAGTTTTTTGTAACTTTTGATGTTTACCAAAAATAAAAATATGTTTAAAACATGTTTCTCGATCCCTTTGTTTAACAACACATATTTTTCATATTTGGCAAAAAATTGTAGTATTTCTTTATAATTTTAAGTGGTAAAGGTGGAAATGTGGAATCACTCAAAAATTAGATATAAGAAATTAGACGTTACCAAGTGATCTTAGTATTGTGGTCCAATGGTTGACAAAAAAGAAAAAAAACCTAAATTAGACGTGTGTTTTTTTCTTCCTTCTTCGACCTTTTGTGATTCTTATAATTTATAACATAAACCTACATTTCGGTGAATATGAATTATAAAAACCTTACCACATATTACAAATTTACAACCAAGCCGCAGTGAGATAGTACGATCGAACATGAGTTTGATTAAAACAACTAAACGAATGCATCTACGTAAATTGGTGTGGTATATATATGTGTGCACATACCTCCGTAAGGATTATAGCTGAAGCTGCAGAGCGAGTTAGAGAAGTTAGACTCCTGCCATGCATGGCGATGGTATGGAATCAAATCTCTTGGTTTGTACGTTGCTCGTCATAGACCATTCCATTTCCTTAACAAGAAGACACGAGAACAGAAGATTAAAAATGAATAAACTTCACCGTACGTGACAAAGAAACTAAATATAGAATTTATCGTTTTGTTGGAACATACGATTGAGCACTAGAGGCGTGACCAAGAAGTCTGGTCTTCTATATATACACTTTGTTTTTTGTAGATGCGACAAAGTGTGAGAGCATGCACTAAAGAAGAGATGAAATATATACAGAAGGAGTAAAGGAGATATAGAGATAGAGGTAGATAGGGATAGTGAACAAAAAAGAGAGTATAGTGTCACATTTTGTCTCACTTGCTCGTCATCGCTGATCATTTCCCTAGCATTTACGTATGTTGATATGTTTGTTGAATCTTACGGTCATAACTTAATTTTTGTTTGTTGTGTTTACTTATATCGGTCTTCTGTTACAAGCAAACAATGATTGAAGGGCAAGTTATGGTGTATTGTAGTTGCTAAGAATTTGCAAAAATATAAGCGTTTTTGGATGGTTAATTAATAAGATTTCTATATATTATTGAAGTAGATAATATTTTGCAAAAGAAAACCAGACTAGTTCACATCTGTCAACTCAAATGGGTGAAATCCTATACGACGCAGTTCGTCTAGCTAAACTTGAAATCATTAGCAGTGACAGGAATTTAATTGTGGGCCTCTAACATTTCAATCACCACCTCAATTTGAGTGAACTTCAAAGACATGAGAGTACTGTATAAATGTAGGTGAAAAGAAAATTCACTCAACACTGATAGTAAAATATTAGATGAAGATTTGTAAAATGATGTAATTAATAGTAGCCAGGTGGGGGTATCAATGGTCAAAGACTCAAAGTCAAGCTTAAAATAAGTGCAATGGTCCAAGAACTCCATAAGAAAAACAAAAGGAAAAAAAGAAAAAAACTGACAACATGGTTCCCTCATATATTGGGTCGTCATATAGAAGAAATATGCTTTCATTTTCAGCCTTTTGTTCGTTTTTTGTCTTATGACTCACCCTCATTCGCCGTCTAACCACAAAAAAAATGTTTATATAATACTGCAATAAAATTTGTCACTATTAGTGAACTGTGTGTTCAGTAACCTGAAAGGCCAAGAGATACGGTAAAGATATCTATGTGCGTGCAGTAACATGAAAAAGCAAAAAGCTATATTTGAAAGAGACTTCACACAAAACAGCGAAGTAGGATGGTTTAGATAAATTTGTTTAGATGCGGTGAATCGATCCGATCAGGACACTCCATGAGTACGTTGCTATTGTCTTTTTTTTTCTTGGAACTTTTCTATTAGAATATAGTTTAGATTTTCTTAGCGTCCTCTGTTCTGCAAACAACACTCTACACACTTTGGCATGAGCGAAATGTGAGAAAACATGGGGAGAATCCGAAGACCCCTCTCCGTCTCATTCAAATCATCGACCAACATATGAGAGATCAACTTCTGGCGATTGGGCTCAAGGAGGATAGACGCTAGGACAACAGTCTTCTTCTTTGGCTAGGCACTAGATACTAAATCCAATTTCTATATTTTCTATCTGAACTTCTCAACAGAATAATGCATCATTTGTAAAACAGTATTTTTTCTTTTGAATATAATTTAACATTATTATTTTTTTTTTAAAAATAGAGTTTAGATTGGATGGTTTAGATAAGCCGGACAGATTACACTTTGTATCTGTACCAAACCAAAACCCTCTAGAGGATTAACTTGTAAGAAATAAATTTCATTACTACTTGCAGTAAATTCGGATACAAGTGCCCCCCAACCCAAAAAAATTTATTCTCTTCGTTAATATTATATAATATATATGTACCATGAATTCGATTAATCCGGTTTGATTTAAGTTTGGTGTATAAATAGTATTCTAAAATAAGTTAGTTATTCGAAGTTTTGATTAAAAAAGAAAAAAAAAGTTACTCGAAGTTGGTTTGTGAAATTGGTTCAAATTTAATTCGGTCGTTTTAATTTGGTAGGCTCACGTTCACTGGCTCTTGACTAGGCCCAAACAGGGCCCAAACAGAAAAAATAGAATGACAGCTTCGTAATATGTCTGAGCCCAACAGATGAAGGTCAACCTCAACACTCTTTCACCACGAACAGGGGGACACAATCAATATTAACTTATCAATATGGTTTGATTTTCATTTAACATGTTTTGTCCTTTGATTTTTACAATCTTTCCATATATTCATTTGACAACATTGTTCAGTGACATTAAGGAATGTTCCCAAAGCCAAGAAGCTAGAACACACATGGCAACGTACGTTCTGCTCAGTCAAGAGAATTGAATGAGCATCACCGTCTGGTTTCTTCATTTTTTCGGTTCGTAGTAGTTGTTCAACAAGCGTGACTCAAAAATATTCAGATTCAACTTCGCGTCCAAATTATATTGTTGCGTTTGAAACAGAGAGGAACACGTTCTATTTATGTGATAAGATCATACAATGAGGGACAAGCTTGTCTTCATCGAACACTACTCAAAGTCCTAGTCTATAGCTCTATTTTGACTCACGCTCTCTCTCCCCCCTTCTCTTCCCCTGTCTCCCAAAGATCAGCAACAGCTATCACTGGTAAGATGACCAGCCAGATGAAGCAACCATCATCGGATTGTTGTACTGATCAGTACCGTAGATTTGATTCCCTCCGGTGTTCAGATTCTCGGTTCTTGGATGTGCTACCACCACCGATGGAAGCTCCGCCGTGTCTTCCTCACTGGAAACTTTGATGGTCCCGGCAGAGATTGGCTTCTTGATTAAACCTTGGTCTCTTAGTATAGCTCTCAGCTTCTTCACCTGCATTGACCAGTCCAATTTTGTAAGGGGGCAGTCTGATAAATCAAGAACTAAGGGGTAGAACATATCATTATATTTATATTTAATCAGGCCCCATGATTTTAAAATAGTGAAATATGGTACACAGACCTCCTCATGTAACATCTGCTTCTCTCTAGAAACGACGTCGTACTCTTGTCTAAGCGAGTCGTACAACTGCTCGAGCTGCTTCGCCTTCCAGCGTGCACGGCGGTTCTGGAACCAAACCGCTATCTGACGTGGCTGCAGACCGAGCTCTCGCGACAGCTTCACCTTCCTGTCTGAATCCAGTTTGATCTCTTCTTGAAAACTCCGTTCAAGTGAAGCTAATTGCCCACTCGTTAATCTCTTCTTCTTTATCATCATCTCGTTGTTGTTGTTGTCGTTGTTCGGAAATCGGTACGCATTCATGATCTTTTCTGGTTCCGGTACAGCAATAACCGGTCCGGTTTGCGTATCCGCAGGCGGCGTGTATAAAATTCCTGATGTTAACACACAACAAAACTATATATTTTTATATTTTCAAACATAACAAAAAAAAATGCACAATAATAAATATAAATAAAATTACTTTCCGTGATTAAGAAAAATATAGTTATTTCCGCAACCATTTTCTTAGAGGGAACTGAACTACCATCCCAATCGAATCTCTCAACTTTTCAAAAGTGACGTTTTAACTTTTTGCATTTGGATCCCAAGGAAGAAAAAAAATTGGGATCCCAAGAAAAAAGAACAAAAAACTTCATTTATAAAATTGTCTAGACTGAAGATAAAGAATATCTTAACTTCTCATCAGAAAAGTACATTTTTAGATGACATATCCCAAGGTTTTTTGAATGAACGTCATAAAACGTGAGTCTCTTTTGCAAAATTTGTGATTCTTTCATCATTCACAACAACAAGCAAAAAAAAAAAAAAAATCTTAAGACAACTTATTATTTAGATGAAAACTTAAAGAATACTTGATAGTGGGAAAATATAAGGTTTTTAAAGTTCATGGTCTCACGGGTTTGTCTAACTTGGAATTAAACCGGCACCACTGTGTAAGAAAACGAAAGCATCTACATATATACTTGGTATTAATATGACGTGTGAATATACCTGCGTACGGATCGAAGCCGAAGCTGTGGAGTGAGTTAAAAGAACTAGACTCCGGCGCCCATGGCGGTGGCATAAAAGCAACTCTCACGTTTTCTACGTTGCTCGTCGTTGACCACTCCATCTCTTTTCTTTCTTTTATAACTCTTGTGAATATCTTAATATATAGAAGAATGTATAAGGGGTGGTTAAAAAAGAAAGAAAGTTATAGGATCTCACATAATGGATAAAGTAAAGAAAAGAAAACTAGGGTTTTATTGGACCACAAGAGAAGGGTAAGAGAGGCGTGACAAGAAGTTTCTTCTTCTATATACTTTGTCTTTTGGAGGTGCAACAAAGTGGTAGAGCACGCAGTGTTCGCACCAATACACACACATATATATATAGGGATATGTATCTAGAGGGAGATATATAGAGGTAGTGTAGTGATAGAGACAGAGTGAAATTGTCTGTGTTGTGTGAGGATTTTTTCACCTAATAAGGGAGCAACCCAACAGTGCCTTTTGTTTCGGAATTTAAAGATTGAAAAGGAAAGTGTGATATAATTTTGTCTCATTTGCACATCATCAATCATCATCCATCATCTCTCTAACATTAATATAGGTTGATATATTTTGTTGTATACAAGGGTCAAACTTGAAATTTTAAATTATTAGATATGTAGCATCAAGACAAGTAAATCTTCTATGTCAATAACTCAGTATTATCGTTGCGTTATACTTGGGAATTATTTAAAATAACCATACAAAATGTAGTAGTTTCTAATTTTCTATGTTACAAAGTTAGCAAGACAATGAGAACCAACCAAGACAATGTCAAAATGTCGGACAGGCCATTTGCTTATTTTTATTTTAAGGTTAGAGGGGGTTTTTGATAACGGAAATTTGCATATTTTTTGAAAAATCAAAAATCAAAAATCTTGAACGTGTGTGAAATGCACCAAATTATTTCCTTGTAAACCAATAAATGGTAAATCAAAATCGGCGTGGATTAACTTTGTTTGACGGATTTTCTAAACTTGGAACTTTTTAACATTTACATAAATCTACTTGTGGGCTTTTACATTTAAACCACCGTCTTAATTGACTGAAAATTTTAGACATGTAAACATAAATGTAGTTGAAAAGAAAAATGTATATAACTATTTTAAATTTGATGTATTAGGTAGGGGGTACGTATATGTCAAAGTTAAGCTTAAATAAGTGAAAGAGAAAGAGTGAAACGAAATTAATGGTCCCCCAAAACTCCATTAAAACTGACAATGTGGTTCCCCCCTTCTTTGGTTATGCCTTCATTCTTGGTCCTAAGATTTTCAGTTATTGTTTTGTCTTATATATACACACCGTCTAAATCAATTTATGTGTATGAGAAAATTAATATGCAAAAGGTTTTGGCACTAGTGGCAAGTCCATACCAATGTATATGTGCAGTAGTAACCTGTATAGAGTATATAGGGTGAGGCCAAAAGCTACCTTTGAAAGCTAAGAATCAACACAGTTACACAGAGAGCTAAGTAGATCATCTATATATAAAGAGTCTGATACGACCAATAAAAGCCAAAGCAAAGAAGAAGTTTGAAAACTAAGTCTCATTGTCCTCATCTACTGTGTACCCTTCTTTCTCTCTTTACCCCCACATTCTTTTATTAACTTGCAGTTCTACACACACAATCTCTCTCTCTGTCTCTCTCATATTCAATGGCTACTTAACAAATTGTTGATGTAAATAGTGTAAGAGAGAGAAGGATAGAGGGAGGGGAAAGGAATCTTTTTCTATGTTAAAAGTAGATAGGGTTTGAACAGATTGATGATAAGTAATGAGATTTAAAACTAACGACAGTAAAAAGGGAAGCTTTTAGGGCCTAAACCCTTGAAAGAGACGAGACATCACAATTTTCATAGTTTTTTTTTTCTCTGAGAGATGTTGATGGGTTTCGATGATTGCATTCATTGTAAAGGATCCGTTTGATAACAACATCTCATACTCTCTTTTTTTCAATCTATATTATTCAAATTTCACTATTTTAGCCAACACCCTACATAAAAAGTCTTTGATATGGACCAAAAATAACGTGTTTTATAGGTTTTATTTATGAATTGGGTTTGGTTTTATATGTTTTCGTGTACATTCGTCAATACAAAGTCGATTTGTATACTCAAAATAACCTATAAGAAGTTTAATCAACATTCAGCATGAAACTCCAGTTCTTTCCTATCCGTTTTGTCTTAGTTAATTAATTTACTCGTTATCATGAAATGATCGCCACAATCATTCCAATTCCTTTTGTGTGTTATAAAGATTTCACATATGAAAACATATAGTAATGAAATATCTATTCAGATTTTCATACACACATCTTTAGTTGAATAGAGCAATGAAGCTTTATAGGGTTATTAACTTCTCCATATAGTAGATAATGATGTTGAGAACCAGGAGGTAATTAATTGGGTTCATGATAAATGATTTCACAAAATCAGTACTTAAAGCCTTTTGACAAAAAAAAAACAAGAATAAAGAAGTATTATAGTAATAGTTAACACTGACAAAAAAGTTAAATAATATTCCACATAAAAAAAAACTTTTAACAGAGTCTCATGCATGCATTAGAATTAGAAGAAAATAAAAAATGAGAGAGACAGAACTAAAAAAAAACTCAGATATTGAGGAGAATCCAACCCGTACCAGCTAACAACTACATTCTCTGCTGTTATTGTTCTTTAAGATTTTTTTAATTAATTTATTTATTTCCAGAAATAATTTAATCAGTTTAAATTATTAATTTTCATTATTTATAGACGATTTCTGCAGATAGGCGGCAAAATTAACAAAACAAAAAGACGATTTCATATGTATGTTTAGATCCATCAGTTACTAAGATCGGTAATCAAGAAAAAGGTCCCCCCTTCTTGGAGGAGCTAAACTTTTTTACTTGTCACATTATAAATAAGTGATAAGATCATATGCAACAATTAAATTCAAAATAGTTATTTACTTACTGTAAATATATAAAAAAGGGTGAATTACACATTGACTTATTTTTCTTTTGGTCTGGTTGGATAAAAGTAATTAATTGACTACCCCCCCGCCCCCCCCNCCCCCCCCTCATATAGCTAGCTAGATATATAACAACAGTAATAATATTGTTTACACCATCATTAAATAAACTGAAAAGGGTAAAAAATATTGTGAAGAATTAAGGCTATAGAATAGATGGAATGATGGATGATATAACAGTGAAGGTTAAAGTTTTGTACAGTTTTCAATTCGTCGTAAATACATAACAGTTAAATCCCGCCGTTAAAGTCAGACACTAAATATATAATAGATTCGTATATTGTAATTTATACTGTATAAATATTACATTTTACCCAAATTTAATTGTCGCTGTGCAAAATTTATTGTGTGTAGAAAATTTACCAGACATAAATAGTAACAACAAAGGTAAACAAGTTTCGTAAGACTAAACACCACTTATATACACTGTAAATTACTAAATTTATTAGTAAAGTCACCAATATTTTATGTGAAAATAGACTAGATTGACACAATTTGGAAAAAAAATTGCTCCATTGACACCCTCTCTTAGGAGAAAATTAGATTGACACAATTTTGTGTCTAAATTACCAAAAGCCCAATTAAATTGAATTAGGAAATAAAAATTAAATGATTAAATAAAAAATAAAAATATTCAATTAAAACCTCTCACCTAAAAAATCCCGACAATCCTTTTTTTTTTAAAACCGATATCGGCTTTGTTTCTTCCGCCGGCGAAGAAGAGCTTTTACAGTCCAGCGAGATTCTGAGGTCGTCGGCGTTGGATCGTTATTCCGACGGCAACGGTGTTGGGTCGTTTATTCTGACGGCGAATTAAGAACCCTAGTGGCTTCGGTGGTGGTTGATTTTCGGATTCGGCGCCGGTGTTCTTGAAGCCCTCGCCATTGTTACACCCTTTATGGTATGAAAGCTTTCCTTTTTGTTGCTTTTTGGCTTAATTTACAGGACAAAAACGACCCATCAAATCACATGTCTTCCCTTCCCCTTAATTTGTTAAATTAGTTTTGGTCAGAGTGATTTTGTACAACTGAAAATTGTAGATTTTCGGATTCGGTGGTTGTTGATATTCGGATTCGGTGGGTGGTTGTGTTTTTCCCTTTATAGAATCGATTACTCAGTTGATTGAAATTGTATTAACCTTGATTTTGTTTTGGGTCTTGTTATTCAATAGTTTTGGTTTCCACTTCAAGCTCGTTTTTTGAAGTCTGATTTGATTTTGGCGTGGAACCAATAGCTTTGGTCGGTGGTTCTTCATAAATCCGGTATGTTTTCAGTTCTCTCCCTCCTCCCCCTGTTTCATTCATCATAGCTATTTATTCAAAACTTAGAGCGCCCATAAGAGGCGCCAATTCTTTCGGTTAAATCCGCTTAGACCCACACTGATTTCTTTTCTATTGTTGGATTGAATACGGATGAGTCCATCAACCCGACTTATTTTACCTAGTAGTACTAAAATTTTGAATTGTTTGGTTTTCTAGTAATCTTGAAGTCAACAGTTCGAATAGTTTGCTTTTCGTCAAATCTATTTTCAAAAACATAACAGAGACATGATAGGCTAGGTCCAGTGAACATGATAAGTGTTTATCTTCACTGTTTAATTTCTCTATTGTATTTTTGATGATTCAGATCTTCAGTTCCAAGCACAATTTAAAGGAAACCCAGTTTAGCATTCGTCCAGCTTCTTTTAGGTTCATTTAGCTTTTTATTTGGTATGCTGTTCTTTTCTGATTGTTTTCATCGGTAATATATAATAAGAATTCACATTGTGACTGACGCATTGTACTTTTTTGGGTCTCCTTTCGTTACTTCCTCTTATGTTTTAGCTTCTTTCATATTATATAAGTATTGTGTGTGTGTGTGTCTTTTTAAAACTGCCAACTTCTGAATGATTTAGTTTTATCCTAACTGTTTTTTTTTGTATGTTTATGAATGGCATCATCAAGCAATATCATCAAATATCCTCCTCTACTTTATGAAGAAGGGAAATCGCCTCTCCAACATAGGAGCATGAACCACAATTGTTTTGTGTCCAAAATTGGAATCTTAAGAGAAGGATTAGGGGTGGACGTGTGGGATAAACTCAAGAACTCATCTCTTGGAGTGTTTATAAAGTTTGCTGAATTGGAATACACCTGGGCTGCACAGAGAGTTCACTTTCTACTCACACATCAGCTGAGAATCAACAACATTCATGAGGTTTGGTCTTTGATCGATAATAGGCCAATTAGATTTTCTTTAAATGAGTTTGCAGAGATAACAAGGTTAAATTGTGATGCATTTGACCTTTTAGAGAACTTTGATGTTGATCACCATGATTTCTGGAAAGAAATGAAAATACCAACAACCCTTGATGGTCCTATGTGGAATGAGTTGGTAAAGGTTATTGACNATTGATTCTAGCAAAACATGGCATCTTGATAAGAGGATGATGGTTGGTAGGTTATGTTTGTTGTCAGTATGCGTACATGGAATTCATCATACATCTAGAATCCCGTTGGCAACCGCTAAGAGAGTTTTAGATCCAGTTGCTTTTGAAAAACATCCATGGGGTCGGGTTGCTTTTAGTAGTCTAGTGAATTCTGTGAAGATGGTTGACTATGACAGAGATTCATACACCATACACGGGTGTGTTCATGCTTTGTTAATTTGGTTGTATGAGAGTGTTACTGGAATAGGAGAAAGTTATGGGGTTAGAAGGATAGAAACCACTGGTGTTCCACTTCTTGATTGGCGATCATCTCGAAAACGTATCAACTTCACAAACTTCATCCAAAACGAGAAGAAGTTGCACGTACAG
>NC_025692.1:26241622-26244712 GCF_000633955.1 Camelina sativa
CATAACGTATATTGTGCATGTGGGTCAATATAGCAATTTTAAAAAGACTTTCGAAAATCTGTTATCAAACAACAGATTTTTCCATCAATCCAAAAATCAGTCATAACTTACAAAAAATCTGTCACCACTATATGTCAAACTAGCAATTAATTTTACGTTTATAAATCTGTCGCAATGTGACAGATTTTTTAAGTGAAAAATAAAACTGTTACAACAATCATAAAAAATCTGCCACAAAATTCCAAGAAAATTGACTAAAACAATGAAAATCTGTCATGACTTTATAAATAAGTCTGTCGCGTTAAGAAAATCTGTTGTTCACAAAAAAACTGTCGTTACACACTTCAAATAAATCTGCCATAGAAAACAAATCTGCCGTCAAACTCTGCAAATTAATCTGCCATCTAAAATAAGTCTGAAAAAAAAAACTGCCATCGACAATAAATCTGTCACTTACAAATTAATCTGCCATTACTTGTATGGCAGACTTTTATAAAAAAAAAAAAAAAACGAAATTGCAGGAATTTTTAACCAAGTGTAATATTGACTTTTTTTTCCTAACAAAGTAAAAAAAGGTATTTTCAGTATGAAACTAACCCAACTGACCCTCAAATTTTAAGAGCTAATCTAGCAATTAACTGCTCAATTTGGGTCAAACTAGTAATTTTCCCATATTTTATACTATACTTAGTTACCGAATATTTCCTTAATTTTCTTCAACTAAACTCTGTCTTCCCCCCCCCCNCCCCCCTTTCTCTAACTATATGTATGTAACTAGTTTCATGATTCAAACAATTATCTATTTTTACCCTACCAAAAAAAACAATTATCTATTTTTAATTTCATACTTCGGAAAATATATGATACATTTCTCAAAATAAACTAAATTAAAAAATTTAAAATGTCAGAAAATAAACTTTTTATTTTAATAAATTAATACTTTTAATAAACGAAAATTTAAAATAACGTGATATATTTTTAAATATCAGAATAAATTAATATCTTTTAAAACGTCAGAAGAAATTAAAATTTAAGTTTAGACTATTGTTTTGAACTTGAAGTTTTAATGTTTGTATAAAATTTATCGGTATAATAATAATTAAAATGTGACTAACTTTTATGTGTGCTTATCGCAAGTTTTTATGTATTTGTTTTTTATATTTTTTTTTGTTAATTGATTTCATCCATCTTCCTCTGTACGCTTCTCTCGCTTTAAAATTGAGCAAGACACTCTTCTTCACTGTTCATAACGATCGATCCCATTGTTGAGAGACTTGAGAGTGACGAATTGAGAATCTTGTAGAGAAGATGAAGATGAGACCGAAATCGATTCTGGTTAGGTCTTCGCGCAAGTCTCCCGATCCTTGTCCATCTCTCGCTTCGCCTCCGGTAACCCTATTTAACTCCCCTCTCCGTCTCTGTTTGCTTTCTCGGAATACTCTTCTTCTTTAGAATCCGGAAAATTAGGGATTTATGGTTTTCCTGATGCAGCGACATGACTAATTTCGGATGTATTAGTGTTGCTGTGGTGCTTAATTTTGAATCTGTAGCTTCGCAAAAACTGGTTAGGTTGATGTAATTTGTGTATAATTTTTTCATCTCACAGGAGGATGAAGCTAATAATGGAAATTTATGCTCTGGAGTGAGCACCACACACTGTGATACCGATGATGTTGAGATTGTTCCAGATACTTTTGATGAAAGAGATGTGCCACACAAGAAGCGTCATTGTCTTGGTTCAACAAGTGAGACTACTGATAGAGGAGGAGTATCCGTAGAGCCGCCGGTGCTGAACTTGGAGGCTTGTATTGTTTGTGAAGTTGCAGACGACCATGTATCCCGTTGTTGTGGGATTGATTGTCTTCTTTCGTTTCACGGGGCGTGTTTGTATACTGATTTGGGTACTAGTAGTGAGGATCTTGCGAATCCTTTTTGTCCTTATTGCTGGCTTAAGATTCTTGCACTGAAATCCAAAACATTGAAAGAGAAGACTGTTGAGGCGGAAAAGGCGGTCTTTAGGTATCTAGATAAAGAGGTGAAAAGTAGGGTTGTGAATGGTTTTGATATGTCAAGAGGTGAGAAGACGCCATTGATTGAGGAAAACGATCAGTTAGATGATGATCAAGGGGAAGTGGGTACTGATAAAGTTAGAGACGAGGTAGTTGGTGCATCAGAGGAGGAAGAGAGGGTAGCAGCTACTACAGAAAACTTTCAAGACGCTGAGAATGACGAAACAGCTATAGATCAAACTAGAGTCAGAACAGGTGCAGGGCAAAAACTAGATGTTGTACCTTTTTTGTCTACGCAACAATCGTTTTCAGGGAAAGAACAGGGCCAGGTCAAACAGAATGAGAAGCGAATAAGAAGAAGACGGATAGAATTGAATACTATTGATTGTGAAATGTCATCAAAGGGATCAAGTGACCAACGAAATGGAGAAGATGAAATTGAGCAGGTAACTTCATCAGCTCAAGTAACCTCCCCGTCAGGGAATATGAAGAACCAGCAGGCAACAACCATAGTTGTGGCTAACTCAAAGACAGTGAGGTTGTTCCTTTTTCTTCATTCACTGGAACATCAAGAGTTCATTTCCACCTGAATTTTAGAAAGTTAGTTACATGATGAATTGCAGGGACATATCTTTCTTTAAGAAGGATCAGAGAAGGAGGCTATTTTGGACGTTTGAAGAAGAAGAGATGCTAAAGGTATATATATAATAAACATACACTAGCTGTATTTTCATGAATTGGAGGAGAACTGTTGTTGATATATGTGTTGGCTCAGGTGGGAGTGGAGAAATTTGCAGCAGAAGCAAAGAAGAACATGCCATGGAGGAAAATTCTGGAAATGGGAGAGAAGGTGTTCGACGAAACACGTACTCCAGCTGATCTCAAGGACAAATGGAGGAACATGGTTAAAATGAACAAGACAACACTCTAATTCCTACTGCTAATGTAATCAATCAATAATAGTTAGTGTGACTCATTTTGGAGATGAAGCCAGACTTGGTGAAGTAATGTGGGGGTTGAGCTGTATTATAGACAAAAGTTCCTCCTTTACAAGAACTGGCTTCTACTTTTTGTGCATCTT
>NC_025692.1:26245061-26251823 GCF_000633955.1 Camelina sativa
AAAAAAAGTAGAAAGTAGAATCTGAAAAACGGAACCTGGACAGAGTTTTAATAAACAAAAAAAAGGGAAATATAAACACACCCGGTGGGACTCGAACCCACAATCGCTTGATTAGAAGTCAAACGCCTTATCCATTAGGCCACGGGTGCTTTGTTGGTAAGGTACAGAAGCAAATTTATAAGTTCTTTAGTAATGGAAGGATCAATCTTTCTTTTAATCTCGCCAGCTTCCTAACCGCTCGAGTGTTTCAAACGCTGCTGCAATACTTTGTCTTCTCTCGTATGATATTTCTATTTTACTTTTACAAGAAAACTATATATACACGTAGTCTAGATTGCATGGAAACGGAAACAGATATGCAGAAACGAAACGTTTCGGAAACGAGAAACGGTTTTTTTCAAAAATTAGGAAATGGAAACGTTTTGGAAACGTATGTACATATACATATACATATATATATATATAGATTATATATTTATATATATATATCTATATATATATATAATAAAACACCAAATATAAAAACCATATCAAAAAGCTTCAAACAATAAAACTTCAAATATAAATATTAAATAGTTGAATTAAAACACTAATAATATTATATATTTATTTCTATAATGAAGTTTTATATTTTTAAAATATTTATTTATTAAGTTTCAAATTAAAAAAGAAGTTTCCGTCGTGTTTCCAAAACGGAAATGGAGTTTCCATCGTGTTTCCAAACAGAAATTTCTAGGAATCTTGTTTATGTGCCTTGTTTCTGAGTTTCCAAGAGTTTCAGTTTCCGAAACGTTTCGGTGGCTATGTTGCATCGAAACTCTTTTCTTCAGGTGGCTATGTTGCATGAAAACTCTTTTCGAATTGGCGCTACACTATAGAATTCTCTTAGTTCACCTGAAGAAAACAAGCAGACACAGATTGGGTGCTTGAAGAGAACAAAGGGACTCGCACTAGAAAAATACAAAGTAGGGAAACCCAAACCTAGTGTATCCACCACATATATATTCGTCTTCCTTGATGTAAGCTTCTCATTTTGAGACCTTAGAGCTACACTTTAGCCATCTTTCCGCAGTTTCTACAGAAGGAGCTAGGGACAATGAAATGCGATTCACCAAAAAGATCAACCTTTACTAAGCCAATACTAAGAATGTAAGCGGAAGGCGGTTTTGGTACATACATGAGCAATCTGTTGGCCATGATGTGGATGCCGAGGCGCAATTATGACAACAGAGTCCGGATGTGATTTGAGAAGCATGTTGTGAACTCCTAAAATGACTGCACACAACACTTTGATCATCAATTTTAAGCAATGCATAGAACAACAGAAGAATGTAAGCCATATTTATGCGACTGCAAATCCACACGCTAGTCGACGAGGGTAAATGGTGACGCTACATATTAGTTAGGACATACAGTACCTTCTTCCTCGCCTCTATGTAATGAAGATGCAATCCAGACCTTCCTATCAGCGAGTTCTAATTTTAGATCTCTTATACTTTCAGATGATTCATGGAACTTGTTTACCACTGGAAGAAAAAGCAGACAACACATGGATCTTTATATCGCCTTAACAGAAAGAGTAGGAGCAACTCAGTAACTGAAAAAACAAAATGAAACTAAGAAGCAGAACATAATGGGTTGCACATAATATCTAATATAAGAATATCTACAAGGCATAAGTGGACTACAATACCATATTTTAAGTCACCCGCATAATTTATGACAAAGGGTGGCGCATGAAGCAGCTGGAAAGGTATACCCTGCAGGGTGCTCTGTCACATTTGAGGCAAATAGTTTTAATACAATTAGGTAAGATTAAGAAATGACTTACTGAAGGTAGCAAACATACCAGTGGGGCTATCAATGAGAATTTAGAAAGCAACAAGGATACCAGCGGTAATAAGAGCGGACTAGACCATCGTTTAAAGGATATAGTAGACATCCGAGCGTTCAATAATGCCAACGGAATCTGATATAACGGAAACATAATATTAATCAATGCAAAGAGTTCATCGATCCTTGCACAAGTTATCACCTTCATATCATAAACAACGAGAAGGTTCAAAACAAATTACTAGAAGTCCTGCAGCAGCCATGATGAGATTAGGCCACAGTTCATTCTCCATAATGATAATCGCATTTGGTTTCCAATGGCTAAGGAATCTGTCAATTGCCACAGGTGTATCCAGTGGTGCAAACTGCCCCAAATTTTTGAAACTTCAGAACATATATAACAAACTTGAGAGATCATACAAAAATCAAAACATACCTGATGTAACACTACCAATGGGAAGTTGATTCTTTATCACTTCACTGCAACCAAAAAGATTGAAAGAAACCAAAATTACAAAAGACAAAAACTTTGAAATTTTGTCAAATTTTAGCTTTGCATATAACAAATGTGTCATACAAAGCAGATACAGTCGTCGTCGTCATTAGAATAGTCAAATCTGGTGAACTAACGGCGAGACACCGTAGGTTAACGCTCTGTATAATCTGTACACAAACACTCCGAGCTCCATCGCGTCTCCGGCACCGATCGACGAAAGCTCCCTTCTCTTCACCGTAGGCAATGGCGTTCGCCGTTTTCTAATGAGGCCTTAAGCCCATTATTATTAAGCCCAATATAACCAAGCTATGGCCCAACTAGTATAAAACCCGCTTTGAACGCAGATTAATTACGTTAATACGGGGGAAAAAAGAACGTTCAGATTAAAGTTATTTATTATTCATTACTTGTTGGAGTGATGTTAAGATTCTTAAAACATGTTAGCTAGATTATGAACAGATTAATTTTTTACTTTAAGAAAAAGAGACAGCACTGACAGTAATAATTTGAAAGTTAACTGTGGAATCGTTAGATACGAAGAATATACCATGCAGCCTTTTTTCACTTGTTGAGGATACTTTTAATTTGACAAACAAAAATTGTTCAGTGCAAAATGTGTTAAGAGGGAATAACTTTGATAACAAGTTTAAGCTTCTTCCCACGTGCCATGTTGCTTGCCGGTGAGCTTTATCTCATTAAGTCATTATCTGTCCGATTGATTAATCTCGTCGATCAACTAGTATACGTTCGAAATTATAGTGTAGCTACATTTATATTTGTAGACTTATAGTTCTTATTCCCTCACGTAGCTAGACATACCAAGAAATACGAAATAATAACGAATGTAGCCATGCAAGCAGCGATTTTTTTTTTTTTATAATCTTAAGAGCCATTAAAAAACGTTGTTAAACATTTGGTTGTTATTTATCGTGGAGCCATAAAAAATATCCGTTATAAAAACGCAATTTGGTTGCAGTAAACGCAGTTCTGGTCAGCTAATGTAAACTGTATACTCCTTTTTTAAAGTATAATGAAGACCAATATTTTGGAAAGATTATTTGATTAATTGACGTAAGAACAAATAATTTATAGTATAATGTCAAAGATGGCTATAGTTTTGTCAAAAGCGCAAAAGTAATTAATTTATGATATTCGAACTAACTAAAAGTTTGTAAATATTTATTTTTAAGAAGAAAAAAAAACTCGAGACCTAGGAAATTTCCCGTTACACAAATATAAATATAAAAGCAAAATTAGTAATGAAACAAGGAAATGGAAGTAGGTGAGAAATAGAGTGATGAAGACTTGGTCTTGAAGACTAAGGTGTGGTGTCTCCTTCGCCACTGGAGCCAAATTGTACACATCAACTTGGTGGTTCGCATTGAACTTAACCATCTCCAATGATGGCTTCTCGAAATTCTCCATATATAGTGTAGTGCACGCACACGTATTGAAATAGGATATAATTGAACTTCTTTTATGTTTATTCATGGTAATCTGATTGAGTTTTTTTTATGCTAAATGTTCTATTTAGATACAGAGTTTCTTTTTTTCCCCAATGATTGCAGTATGGACGGCAGGTCTCTTTTGCACAATTGCACACTAATCAGCTCGTCAAATATATTAATTTTACCAAAAATGAATAACATCACAACCGCTAGTGACTGACTACTTCAGCGTACTACGTACTAGTTGCTTGTGTCCAAAGTTGAGTATTTCTTATAAACTTTTTTTTTTTGGGTGTGTTTTGGCTATACAGTGAATAAATGACTGTATAAATGTCTAGACCGTTTCAACAAAAATCGATGGCACAAAAAAGCAACAAACAAAAATTAGAAATGGAAAAGAAAGTTTGTTTGGTGTGGTTCTTTGCCGCTTTAAGAATCAATCATTTTTTTTTTAGAAGAATAGATTAATCACAGAATTTTGATTTCAAATAACCATTCATTTATAACAAATTCAAGAAACATTTAATTAAGAGGTTTCAACAACCCCTTCTCAGCTTTTAAAAGGGAAGAAAAGACTAAAAAAAAAACTATGAAATTCGACTGATACGTAATTTTATATAAATACGCATAAAAAATGTGCATGTGTGTATATATATATATATATGCCGACAAATAAAGGTTGAAAGAACACCCTAAAATAAATAGAGACAGAGAGGAGAGTTTCAGTGCCAAAGTAGATAGGATATCAAATTCTTTATGATATATCTTATGGACATTGGATCCCACCAGTTAGTTCCTGAATTATGTTTTCTACAAAACTTGATTGATTCTCTGAATATATATTTCAATAGCTAAAGTAACAAAGATACCCATTTATTTTAACTGAAAGACTAATATTTGCAGACTTTTTCTTTTGAAAAATGATTATTCTTTTGTAAACACAACTTTGTTCCTCAAGTAGGGATATAAGGCTTATGAGTTGTGGTACGTTCATTGGGAAATACATCTCTAAACTTTTTTCGACAAACTTCATATATTTTTAAGTCGATCAGTGTAGCTTTCCAGATAATTAGTGAATAATAGTTTGTTCTACTTCTTTATAATTAATCTATGAAGATGGCTACTTATATATTATTAAGTCGATCAGTGTAGATTTTTTTTTTTCTGTTTATCAGTGATCTATGAAGATGGCTACTTATATATGTTTTCCATATTAGTTTCCTGTATACTTAATTTTGCCAAATCGACATGTAAAATTTTTGATATAAAAATGAAAGGAAAATATATAATGTTCAGATTCAGAATTATTGAAAATGATGAAACAAGAAAAGAATAGTGACAAATGTGAGTGAAATAAGCAAAGTCCAACTGTAAGAACCCATGTGGTATTTGGTCCTTATACATTATGTTAACTTGCATGGCACTGCATGTTACTTTGCTGGCTGCATGCAACATATGTAGTGCTATTTTATTTTCTCCAATTATCTATTTTTCAATTAATTGATTCGTAATTTTCATTATTATATTGTACCTCTGCACACAATTTTTATTACTGTTTAAGTTACCATGATAATATATAGGTATAACAAACTCATGTGTCATCATACATACTTGTTTCACAGTCAAAGAAATCAAAGCCAATATGGCAAAGATGAATTTATTTTTATGTAGTTAGAGAATGGCAGTAGCAAATCGAAACTAACAAAGATGCGGTAAGAGAAAATATTGGTAATTTAGTATGTAATGTTTAATTTATACTACTATGAGTTTAGTTATTAGTTATTACTAGTATGTATGTAATAGTTAACTCACGTTTTGTTTAGAGATCAACAAATATTATATGTTATGTTGGATAATTGTCTTGGAATGTGTTCTCACATGACATGCCAACTAAATACAGACTTTAATTTATCAATTTATTAATTTAATTACTGACTGGAACAAGAAATTGCCAATAACAAGCACACACACAAAATATCAAAATTTCAAGATTCCACAGTATTTAAAGTTTCAGTTTGATATTTTGGTACTGTACCGACAGAAAATGAATCATTCCGTATGAAGTATCTTCATAAACTGAAATGTTTGTTAAGGTGTTGTAATGTCAGTGAATGGCTACTGTATCCGAAAAAAATAATTAATTAGTTTAACCAACTTTCAAAGGATGGATTTAACTCAGTGTAATCGAGGAGATATTTTCAAAACACCACATTTAAAAAGAAAAATAGTACATCACAAACAAGAAATTTTAGATTTTAATTAAGCCTTTATGAATTAGTTTTACCAAGAACTGACTAAAACTGATGTTATTTAAAATAATATATATATATATATATATATATATATATATAGTGAGATCAATATGAATCCATTATCATCAACTCACCCATGAACAAAAGTTGTGGATTCTAAAAAAAATTTGGATATCAGGATCCAGATCCATATGTAAGAAACAACTAATCAAACCGAAGCAAAGATATGTCTGGATTATACACAGATCCATTTTAACCCCCAAAAAAAAAGATAAACAAATATGTTTAATAACTACAACGAGCGAACTAATGTTAATGTAAGATGATTACTAAAAATAATGACAGTCTAAATTCTAACAGTCAACTTCAGCCGTTGGGCGGTCGGTCCTTATCTATCATTCCAGGCTTCCAGCTATGTGTTTCATGACTCTTATCACTGTTTTTAAAAATGATCGAGATCCATTTACTTTTAAAATAACATTAGTCTTCCTTCGAAATTCCAATTTAATTAACTTAGAATTTTACGAAGTAAAAATGATTGATGATCGAAGTCGAAACGTGCTTCGAAGTTTTATGAAAGAATTGACTTTTAGTATACTTTAATAAATAAATAAAAATTGACTTTAAAAACAAACAGAAAACTTTTTATTTATTTTTGGTACTTAATTAGAATATATAACAAATTGGACCGTCTGTGGGATGTAAAGCATCATATGGCAAATTAGCATCAAAC
>NC_025692.1:26252003-26256109 GCF_000633955.1 Camelina sativa
TTTTTTTTTTGTCTTGAATATTTCATTTTCTCCTTTAGAGCTTCTGTTCAACTTTGATTGGTCGAAGTATATATATAACATAATCATATTTCCACAAGGGTTAGAGGGCGACCATATTTGTTTAACTTTTGAATACATATAGTCGCGTATAAACTCAATGCTGAATACATAGATCACATTAATTTGGATTTCACAAAAATTGTGACTCTATGTGTAATGTGTTACTCTATCTATAAATGGACCACTGCATGATCTCCATTTCGTGTACTAAGGATTCGATCATTCTATTATCCTTATCGGAGATGTTGTCCGCTATCTTGTCAACAGATATGGACAACAATATAAGACATATCCATTTTTTCTCGATAAATGAACCAATGGAATCACTCTACTGTTGGAATTTACCGGTTTTACAAGTCATATGGTTTGCAAAACTTTTGATATACACAATGCACCATAAGAAATGTTATGTATATAGCCTTTAATAGTTAGTTCTATTTTAAATTTACGAGATGAGACATATACAAAATGGCCCAAGCCTTATGACATATATACAGCACTTAAATTATCGCTAGATGTCAGTCGGACCTTTAAGAACCACATATATAGTGTATATAACTTGATTTCATTTTATTTCTTTTTACATATTTTTAAACATTGTTAACAAAAACTTTGATTAAAAATTGAATTTTACAATTAATAAATATCAAACATACGGCTACTATAAAAATAATAATTAATCAACGTTGACTAGCAAATTGTTTTGACTGAGACGGTCATGTAGTGGACGCCTAGACGGCTAAACTGTTTCGTTTAACCTTTTACATAATTCATTATATAGTATTAATACTAGACAATTACACATCTGAAAGACTGAAATAATACATCTTTGTCACCTCGAGAAAAATGAAAACATTGTTTAATAATGAACAAAATTCAGAAAATATCAACAATTAGTTAAAAATTCATACTGGACGTCATTAATGTTTGTGTCATTCAATAATGTTTTGGTAGTTATATGGAAAGAGCAAATTTATGGTTGATGGAGCAAAAAAAATCATTTAATTTCTCTATAGCATATAGTGTAAATGTATAATATATTAATACGTTTTAAAAGAAGAAAAAAAAAAGATTAGAGTCTAAAACAATACAAGCAGAAGAGGCTTTATATAAAGACATTGATCCCTCTTTTATTTCACACACACAAACACACATACACACACTGTGTGTCTTCTCTCTCTCTCTCTCTGTGTTCTGTTTCTGTTTTTAGATCTCTCTCCTCTCTTCTTCCTTTCCAACAATCACCTTCTCCTTCTCCACCTTTCATTATCTTTCTTCTCTCTTACTAAGCCCCTTTAAATACAAGAAAAACAAAACCGAGGACACAAAAAGAAAAAAAAAATTAAATTCTCCTTTTTCCCGACAATCTGAGTTATTCAGGCAGAGAAGACAGAGATTTTCACCGTTAGGAGCAAAAAAGGGGAAAAACTCTGTCTCTCTATTTCTCTGTTCTGTTTCGTCCTTTGGCTTTGATTTCGAACATAATCTTCACATTGTTCCCTATTGCGTGTCTCACAAGAAAATTCCCTCATACGGATCTCTAGGGTTCTTTGCTTTGTCCTCTGTTTTTTGTTCTGTTTCTCTCTTTCGTCGGAGTAAGAAGAGATGGAGCTTGGGGATTCGACGACGTCGGTGATTCCTGACTCGTTCATGGGATACAGAGACGACCTAACAACGCAAATGTCAATGGTTTTGGATCAGATACGAGCTCCGTTGATTGTCCCAGTCCTTAGGCTCGGTGTTTACATCTGTTTAACAATGTCGGTGATGCTCTTCGTCGAGAGGGTTTACATGGGAATTGTCATCTCTCTTGTGAAGCTGTTTGGTCGAAAGCCAGACAAACGTTTCAAATATGAAGCGATTAAAGACGACATGGAGCTTGGAAACTCTGTTTATCCTATGGTCCTTGTTCAAATCCCAATGTACAACGAACGAGAGGTCTCCTAACTTAAAATCAAGATTCTCTTCTCTCTGTTCTTTCTTTCTTCGATTGTTTTTAAACGCCGTTGTTTATATTGATGTAGGTTTATCAACTATCTATCGGAGCTGCTTGTGGGCTCTCATGGCCTTCTGATCGAATCGTCATTCAAGTTCTTGATGATTCCACTGATCCAACCATCAAAGTAAAGCTTCTTTGATTTTCAACAAAGATCCGATTTTTTCGAAAACCTTTACAGAACTTATAGCTTTCGTTTTGCTGTGGTGGTACACAGGATCTAGTGGAGATGGAGTGTAGCAGATGGGCGAGTAAAGGAGTAAACATCAAATATGAGATCAGAGACAACAGAAACGGATACAAAGCTGGAGCTTTGAAAGAAGGGATGAAGAAGAGTTATGTCAAAAGCTGCGATTACGTTGCAATCTTCGACGCTGATTTCCAACCTGAATCGGATTTTCTCTGGAGAACCGTACCGTTCCTTCTCCATAACCCAAAGCTTGCTCTCGTTCAAGCTCGCTGGAAATTTGGTAAATCTTCTTTTTTACTTTTTAAACTCATTATTTTAACGGTTCTTCTTTTTCTGAGTCACATAGTTTTGATTTGATCGTTTTGGTCCTCTTTTTTTTTTTTAAGTGTGGTGTCATGATTGTTAAGTAGTGCTAATCAGTAATCACTGCTTATTTAGAAAGTTCGACACGAGTTTGAGATTCGTTTTTTTTCTTTTCCTTTCTCTCAATTACTACTCCCTTTTCAGGCTAAGTACTTTTAAAAAATGTACAAATTAGTGCAATTATACACAATTTATTAGTTATAATAATTACGAAAATCATCTGATCAATGCACATTAGTTAATTAGATCTGTACTTATGCTATAATGCTTTTCCTTTCTTTTTTTGGTGACATTGTGACTTTTTTTTTAATGGACGACTAAAAAGAGAGGGTAAAGATGAGTCAAATTAATACTATAAATAGATTTTAAATATAAGTGAACAAATTAAGATCCTAGGAATGTGTATTACATGAAACACGATACTATATTAAAATCTTAACACAATATTATATGATCATTATATTAAGAACTCCTTCATACTATTATATATCAGAAATTTTAAAATTATGAGTTGTTAATAAATTTAATTAAAAATGATATATTTAGAAAAAGAAAGATTTAGTTACATTAATTAGAAGTGTCGGTGGGTGTTTTATTGTGAGGTCCCAATGTAACCTACCTAACGAATCTTGATGTGACCTATCGATTTTGTTCGTGAATACTTTTTGTGCTTCTTCTACCTTTAAAATGTGGAACTACTTTTTCTTCAACTATAAAACCCTTAAAATTAATTTATTAGTATGCGAAATTAATTTTTAAGGATCCTTGGAGTCATGTAATATCCCTTCTAAAATAATTATATATTTAATAGGAACAAAACATTTAGAAAATCTAAGTAAACATCAACAAATATATAAAAAAGTCCATACCATAATGTCTTTTGGTCATTTATAATTGGTATGTCTGCAAGAGTTGGTGAAAATTTGGTATTAGTGTTTTGGCTTTTTCTTCCAAGAAATTGATTTTTGTCGAAGCAATATGTTCTTTCCCACTCATTTCAACATACAGTAGTAGTAATGTTTCTCCAAATACTTTTTTAAGTCAATAAAACTATCTGTCAATAAAATTGTTCCACCTATAGACTGATAACTTCTGGCACTCTTAAAGCTGTCACTCTTATTTGTTTTTAACCCAAAAATTCACTGGAAATACAAAAAAAAAAAAAAAAAAAAAAAAAAAAAAAAAAAAAATAAACAAGGAAAAGATCTAATTTTGAATCAAATGGTCCGGATACTGCATGGATTTAACAGTTATCGTCAAATGAAACAAAGAACCCAAAACCCATCAAACGACGACGCATTCACATATGTGCGTTGTGTCATCTGGATCGAATAGCACATTATATTGTCTCGCACTATCATCACATATTCACATTACATGACTATGAGTAATGAGTAGTGTCAAAAGAAGAAGAAGAAGAAGAAGAAGAGAGAAGATGAGATTGATGAGGTGGATAACAAATGGCTAAGTAAATAAGCATTAGCATCAGCACCACCG
>NC_025692.1:26256361-26263641 GCF_000633955.1 Camelina sativa
CATTTAGTAAAAACAGTATGGGTAGATTAGTCAATTTTTACTAGATCCGCCACGTTGAATAGCTAGACACCTTCCATCTCCCTCCTCCATGTGCAACAACGAGGGGTCACCTAGAAGACCATTAGCTGCTCTCTCTTCTCTCTAACTTGTCTCTGTCACTCTCACTCTCACACCACTCACTTTTTTATCTAAATATTTTTTTGTTTGTTTTCTATTTTAAAATTCAGATCCTGATACGAGTAATACGACCAATAATTGATACTTTAATTTGTTTAATCATGCTATTAGAGGAGAGAAACTACCAAAGTCATGTGACAAAATCTAAAGAGCTGTTGTGGTCTAATTGGGCATGTTGATGAGAGCTATAGCTGTCTACTATAATTTTTCATAATTGAGAACATTAATTTCCAATTTCACCAACTTGTTTTTAATGTCTTTCATTAATGGAGTATCCACATTTATTGTTTTGCTACACAAATAAATTTATTTACTCAACCTTCTTAATGTCTTTGCAGTAAATTCTGATGAATGTTTGATGACAAGGATGCAAGAAATGTCTTTGGATTATCATTTTACCGTCGAACAAGAAGTTGGTTCTTCTACTTACGCTTTCTTCGGATTCAACGGTACTACTACTCTTTCAGAATTTTAGATATATTTTGGTTATTAACATTTTGAGTTTCCATAGTCATGAATGTGTTTGGTTCTACGATAATTTTATAGGGACTGCGGGAATATGGAGAATATCAGCATTGAACGAAGCTGGTGGTTGGAAAGATAGAACGACCGTTGAAGATATGGATTTGGCCGTGCGAGCTAGTCTCAAGGGTTGGAAGTTCTTGTACCTCGGTTCTTTGAAGGTATATAATATACTATTGTTCTGATTATAAATAAAATATGTTTATAATGGTTGATTTGTAAATAATGTTATTAATATGGGGTTTTAACTACAATAGGTTAAAAACGAGTTACCAAGTACATTCAAGGCATATAGGTATCAACAGCACAGATGGTCATGTGGTCCAGCTAATCTTTTCAGGAAAATGGCATTTGAAATCATGACCAATAAGGTTTCCTTCTAAACTCTCTAGATATGACAACCAAATTAAATCGGTTAAGATTTAACCGGGATTTTTTCTCTCTGTTCTTGTTTGGCAGAACGTGACTCTATGGAAGAAAGTTCATGTGATATACAGCTTCTTCGTGGTTAGGAAGCTAGTGGCACATATTGTTACTTTCATCTTCTACTGTGTGATCTTACCAGCTACGGTTCTTGTACCGGAAGTTTCAGTACCTAAGTGGGGAGCGGTTTACATTCCTTCCGTCATTACTCTGCTCAACGCTGTTGGGACACCGAGGTAAAACACAGTTCCGAGAAGTTTCTTGCGGCTTAAGTGTTTTGTTCAGGCTCTTATTGTTGTTGGTTTACATGTGTTTTATTTAGGTCGCTGCATCTTATGGTGTTTTGGATTCTGTTCGAGAATGTGATGTCTCTTCACAGAACTAAAGCTACCTTCATTGGTTTACTCGAAGGAGGAAGAGTTAACGAGTGGATTGTTACTGAGAAGCTCGGAGATCTTAAGGCTAAATCGGCCAGCAAGACTCCAAAGAAGCTTCTTCGTTTTAGATTCGGAGATAGGTAAAACATTCTAAACCGGTTCTTTTGTTTTGATTTTGGGTTAGTGTTAAACCGTACCAAACCAATTCTAATAGTGTCTTTTTGATGTATGTATCTTTTTGGCAGAATTCATGTGTTGGAACTCGGTGTAGGAATATATCTGTTATTTGTGGGATGTTATGACGCGTTTTTGGGGAAGAATCATTATTATCTATACCTTTTCGCGCAAGCAATCGCGTTCTTCATTGCGGGATTTGGACAAATTGGGACGATTGTGCCTAACCATTGAAGGGGAAAAAGGAGTTTTCGAGCCACGGGATGCTTGAGAANAGATATTTTTTTTTTTTTTTTTTTTTTTTTTTTTTTTTTGGCTTCGTTGTTTAAAATTCTTGTTGGTGTGAATAGAGAGAGAGAGATTTGATGATACCATTGTTACAGAAGATGGTGTGTGTAGTGTTGAAGATATGGATACTTATAGTATAAAGAAGAAATATACTTTGATGGGATTTTTCAGATTCCTCAAAGGGCAATTAGATTATTGATTTATCGCAAGACGAAAGAACTTAACTGACAAAAGAACCTCCAAATTTCATGGAGTCTTTTGTATAAACTCTCAAAAGATTCAGTAGTGTTGAGAAGCTTTGAAAGAAATTAGCATTTCAAGAAAATGGTAAATTCCTTATTTTGTTCTGCTTTTTAACAGTAAACGATTTTGACACTTTGTATCCCTACAAGAATGATTAACTCCTAAGAGACCGAGCAGACCCGAACCATTGAGGTGAGCGTATTTCACGTCTTGAAGCGGATGAGGACTTGACAATGCGAACCGTTGAGAGACAGTAAAAGAGGAAGGATCTTGCAAGATGAGATCTCGAGTGGAGTCATCATAAGATGCAAAAAGTTGTCTCCTTTCCTTACCAAAATCTATAATAGCTGTTTTTGGCAAGGTGATGGTTTTTACAATAGCTTGTGCTGATGACTGTTTCTGAGAATAAGTACCCTCAACTCTTCTCTTGAGACCAATATGAAATCCATATACACCACCATCAGTACTATTACTATTATTATCATCAACCGCTGGGATTGTATTATCAGAAGATTCAGTTCTCCGTCTATAAGAGGCAACCACATGATTGGTGCGAGGACAATACGAGGAGGCTGTGCATGTTCCTAAGTTTCTTGTTTCAGAAACCAATGTTGGCCTTCCCTCACTGCCACTAATGTTCCACTGACACAGCCCGATGGAAGAAGCGGATAAGAGCTCACGGCCGACATCAGAAGTTGGAGTGGAATATGCAGAGAGATGATGGACAGTATGAACTGGATAGCTTGTCACGCCAGCCAAAGATGCTAAAGGTCTCTTGTTTTGACGCATATCAAATACTAAAACCGTTCCATTCTGTAGTCCAGCATAAACATGGTGACAACTGTTGAGATCCCAAGAACAAGACAAAGGTGCAGCAGGTAGATGATCATAAGACAAGACAGTGTTGTGACTATCCAAGCTTATAAAAGATAATTTTTTCCCTAGAGAACCAAATACAGCTAGCCCGTTATTGTGAGGCGAAAGGCGAAGATCTTGAATAGCTCTAGTTGTACGAGGCAACAAAATGTCATCATCAATCTTACCCGTATGTAAGTTGATTTGCGTAAGCACAAACGTTCCACCACTTCCTGAGAGCCTACGGGCCAGCAACGTAATCTGTCTACCACCATTTATTTCAAATATACGGCCACCATTAACTAACACTTCTTTATGATGTTTAAAGCTGTAAGAAGGTTCATCATGTTCATGACGTTCTTGATACATCTTCTTCCTCAGATTATTAATCTCTAATCGTAACTCTGCTTTCTTTTCTCTCCATCGAGCTTCTTTGTTACTCAAACTCGCTGTCTTCGCTTCTACTGAAATTAACTTGGCCTCGAGAGATACGATTCTCTTTTGTGCTTCATCATCAACCGCAGCAATCTTTGATGCGTAGATTTTCACGACATCATTAAAGCTACATGCTCTGTTACATTGTGGACACTTTTTCCTGAACTTGGACGAAGTTGTAACCACTTGTTGATGCAAGAAAACCCATACAAGTGTCCACAGGGAAGACAAGAGACTTGGTGTTCGCCACCGTTGGTCCAAACTTCCATGCAGATCGAACAGCGTGATTCTATATCCTCCTGCGATCCTGAAGACGATGAAGAAACAACATCGGACGAACTTTTCTGATGCTCTCTCTCGTTGAGTGAAACCCTAGTTGAGGCTGTCACATTCACATGGATGTATCCCCTGGTTTGAGGTTCGGTTTGGTCGTCATATTCATCTTCTACGTCTCTTGTTATTCCGGTACGATTGAATAAGTTATAACGCTGGAAGTGCGACATCCCCTGTATTAGGGTAAAACCCAAACGAATGGCTGAACAAGAAGGGAAGATAAACGATGCAGAAAGCTGACACAATTTGTCACTTACAAACAGAGCAATCTTACAAATGAAAATATATACAAAGCAGGTTAAAACAAAAAAAGGAAACTAACGATGCTTTTAGCTATGAAACACACTTTACCAAATTGAACAAAAAAAAAAGTAAACTAACAAATAAAAGGAAAATTACCCAAAGATGATAAGGATGAAGTTTCATTCTTGCTATGATTTGCTTTTATATATCTGTCATAGTAAAAAGTATATTTTAATTTTATGAAAAAATAAATTAGGAATTATATTGCAGGCTGTGGGGTTCGAACCCACGCGCACTTATGTGCAGAAGAACTTAAGTCTTCCCCCTTAACCACTCGGGCAAACCTGCTTGTTGGTTATCTCTTCTTCATAAATTATAACTATAGGCAAATTGACATGTTTGCACGTGCCACATGCGCGACATTTAATATCCTTCTTTTCGGGCCCAATGGGCAGCTAATGAATAAAGGATTTGCAATGCTGGCTAACCTGTTTACCAAAATTATGTTTTGGTCAAAGAATTTCAAAAACACGTGTTTACTAGAAAAGCCTCCAAAAAGACTTCCAATAATGTATATCCATATTAGCACTAAACACAAACCAAGGTTTAGCAAAGTTTTCAAAATACCGAAACGATTAAGAAAAAGTTGAAACGCCTGAGAAAAAAAGACCAACTAAAACTGACTCACTCGCAAGTTCCAGTTTTGAACACCAACAGGCATCAAAGTTCTAAAGTAGATATTATGAAGGACCAAGTCATCGAGCTTCTTCTTCTTCTTATGATTTTCAAGCAGCTGCACTGTGTTTCGCCTTTGTGTGAGACTGCAACCCCATTTCCGAAGTAAAGGTTCTGCTGCATGAATTGCACCCAAACGCTCCTGCAGACTTTGGTGTCTGCTGCTTCTTCGACGACTCTCCATTGCTGCTTCCACCAGAATTCTTACCCGCCTGTTTTGATGGATGAGNCGAAACGATTAAGAAAAAGTTGTAACGCCTGAGAAAAAAAGACCAACTAAAACTGGCTCACTCGCAAGTTCCAGTTTTGAACACCAACAGGCATCGAAGTTCTAAAGTAGATATTATAAAGGACTAAGTCATCGAGCTTCTTCTTCTTATGATTTTCAAGCAGCTGCACTGTGTTTCGCCTTTGTGTGAGACTGCAACCCCATTTCCGAAGTAAAGGTTCTGCTGCATGAATTGCACCCAAACGCTCCTGCAGACTTTGGTGTCTGCTGCTTCTTCGACGACTCTCCATTGCTGCTTCCACCAGAATTCTTACCCGCCTGTTTTGATGGATGAGGAGTTGCAATGTGGACATGCGGCTTCTTAGACTCTGTTTTTATTGTCACAATGTTTTCAGTTAAACCAATCCATCTTTCTTTCTGTTAAAAAAACAAGGATTTAATGGGGAGATTGGTAAAAACGATTTAATCACCTGTTTTCTGAGGAGTTACAAACTTAGCCTTCTTGTTGGAAGCAGTATTCTTTGAGGAGTTGGCTTTTGCAGACCTCTTCTTGGATTCTTCAGGCTATTCATAAACCAAGAAAATTTAGATATCAGGTTTTAGTTTGACCACACAAGCAGCGAAATTGCTCCCAAAGAAGGGTAATAAGTCAGAACAAATAGACATTTATTCATCAACGAGTAGATATATAGAGAAATATCATGGTACCTTTTTTGGGGTGTCCTCCTCTGATGAGTCATCTTCATCGTCGTCAGATGAGTCATCTTCATCTTCTTCATCACTGTCAACTTCAGCAGTAACCTTCTTTTCCTGAAAAGAAGCAGCAGCAGCGATGATAAGGATTAAAGAATTAAGAGATCGGGATAGAACACAATACACAATAATGGTTCAAGTAGAAAATGCAAACATAAAGTGACAAGCGTACACTGCTTCTATTTGACATGTCACTGAGCCTAAGTTAAATTCTACACCAATTGAGTTAGTCGTCTATAAATAGAGGTACCTCCTCATCTCCAGATTCGTCAGAAGAATCATCATCATCTGAAGAGTCCTCCTCACTGTCATCTTCGTCATCATCTTCCTGGGCTTTGACTTCTGCATTTGGCAATTGAAAGTTCACCTGTTTCACACCTGATGCTGCAACAGCTGGCTCAGCTGAGACCACATCAAATCAAAGTATAAGAGATTAGTATTCTTATATAAAAACTATAATCAGATAACTAGACACAAAACATAGCAGGACTAGATATAACTCCCCACTCACCTTTAGCAACCGCAGGTTCATCATCAGTCATATCCTCAGCCTCAGTAAGACGGAAAAAGAGAGTCAAGGAAAAAAAAAGAGAGTAAAACAACGGTTTCCAAAATCACATTCATCAACAAGCTTGTAAGGTTTAAGCAATATAACAAACAAATATTGAAACNTCTTCTTGGATTCTTCAGGCTATTCATAAACCAAGAAAATTTAGATATCAGGTTTTAGTTTGACCACACAAGCAGCGAAATTGCTCCCAAAGAAGGGTAATAAGTCAGAACAAATAGACATTTATTCATCAACGAGTAGATATATAGAGAAATATCATGGTACCTTTTTTGGGGTGTCCTCCTCTGATGAGTCATCTTCATCGTCGTCAGATGAGTCATCTTCATCTTCTTCATCACTGTCAACTTCAGCAGTAACCTTCTTTTCCTGAAAAGAAGCAGCAGCAGCGATGATAAGGATTAAAGAATTAAGAGATCGGGATAGAACACAATACACAATAATGGTTCAAGTAGAAAATGCAAACATAAAGTGACAAGCGTACACTGCTTCTATTTGACATGTCACTGAGCCTAAGTTAAATTCTACACCAATTGAGTTAGTCGTCTATAAATAGAGGTACCTCCTCATCTCCAGATTCGTCAGAAGAATCATCATCATCTGAAGAGTCCTCCTCACTGTCATCTTCGTCATCATCTTCCTGGGCTTTGACTTCTGCATTTGGCAATTGAAAGTTCACCTGTTTCACACCTGATGCTGCAACAGCTGGCTCAGCTGAGACCACATCAAATCAAAGTATAAGAGATTAGTATTCTTATATAAAAACTATAATCAGATAACTAGACACAAAACATAGCAGGACTAGATATAACTCCCCACTCACCTTTAGCAACCGCAGGTTCATCATCAGTCATATCCTCAGCCTCAGTAAGACGGAAAAAGAGAGTCAAGGAAAAAAAAAGAGAGTAAAACAACGGTTTCCAAA
>NC_025692.1:26267944-26274033 GCF_000633955.1 Camelina sativa
GACTTCTGCATTTGGCAATTGAAAGTTCACCTGTTTCACACCTGATGCTGCAACAGCTGGCTCAGCTGAGACCACATCAAATCAAAGTATAAGAGATTAGTATTCTTATATAAAAACTATAATCAGATAACTAGACACAAAACATAGCAGGACTAGATATAACTCCCCACTCACCTTTAGCAACCGCAGGTTCATCATCAGTCATATCCTCAGCCTCAGTAAGACGGAAAAAGAGAGTCAAGGAAAAAAAAAGAGAGTAAAACAACGGTTTCCAAAATCACATTCATCAACAAGCTTGTAAGGTTTAAGCAATATAACAAACAAATATTGAAACAGTATAAAGGATATGGATCAGATGCATCAACTTTGTAACCAGTGAAGAAAACGCTCCCATTCTTCCAATTGTGAGACAGCTCAAATCCCTTTTCCAAGACAAGCTCCGTGGACAGCTGAGGAAACTTGCCATGAGAGAGGTTCCCAATAATAAGCTTTTGACCTCCAACTTTCACGAAAAGCTGAATCGGTTCCTTAACATTGTTCTTACTCTCTCCCAAAGCAGCCTTCAATAAAAAAAACAAAAAAAAAACGTCACTGTAAAATACATTGTTACAACTCAGAATCAAGCTCACAATTCAACAGTACCTGTGAGATGTGCACGAGCATATCTTCCCCAGGATCCACATGAAGTGGTGAGTTAGGCTTAACTTCAACACCTGCAAACGCATAAATAGTACAACAAAACCAAAACAAATCAACAAATCTGCAACAAATCCATCATTTCGAACCATTCAACATGGAATAGCAGAGCCTCAACTCAAAATTTTGTTTTCGATTTCAGCAACGAAACTAAAAATACCGGAGTTAAAACACCTAGCGAGCGAGAAAAACTTTCAAGTTTTAACCATTTTTCTAAGAAGACGAACAGTCTATACAACAAATACTAACTAATTTCATCTCTCGTTACTCGACTGAACAGCAAACCAAACGATTCCGAAGAAGAAACAGTGGAAAATCATGAAAAAAGTGATGAAACCAGAAGATGAAAAACCCTAAGTGCAGGAAACGAAGCTTATAGACGGGAGAAGAAGAAGAAGAAGACGAAGTAAGAGAGGGAAACGTTTTTACCCCAGAACTCCATTGTCGTGAGAGGTAGTGTGACCTTGAAGGCGACGATGCGTCGAAGAAGAAGGTTCTAGAGCGATTCGTCTCTCCAGAGCGGTTCTAGGGCGTATGAAGTTGAAGAGGCCGTCTGATGGAATTTATTTAATGAGAGCAAAGGGGATTTTAGTGATTCTCTGTTACGCGGACCACTCGATGGTTTGTGTGTACTGCTCATGTATTGGGCTTAGGGTTTTAAAGCCCAGAATTTAAGCCCATTCTTTTGACCGACTTTTTATTTAACGGTGTCAGGATGGACGGACTGTAACGGACTTATTTGACTGACGGAGATTTCCATTTTTTTTTCCGTTTGGTCAGGCGTTTTTCGTCAACACGTGGAGTCCCACTTCATTATTCAAAATTTCAAAATAAGTCCCCCGGTCAAATGGAGCATCATTTACCTTAATGCCCTTGAGAGGTAAAAGCTGTTTTATACTAGTAAAATTACTTACGAATCACAAATTTAAATATTTTTTCCTAATCCATAGAAAAACGAAAATCAGTTAACAAAACCTATGGAGAGTAAAATATGATAATAATAACACTAAGTACGGTCCAACGACGAATAATTAAATGGCTAGTTGCACGAGTGGGAATTAAGCAGCAATAGACTACCAAATCTTAAATAATCTCAACTAAACTAATTGATTACACACTGGTTTAAAAAAGGTAAGTAATACGTAACCCAAAATTTTGTCTTAAGTACTTTATATATTCAGCAGCCGTGATATTTAAATTAAAGATAACACAAAAGGAGAAGAAAAAACAAAAGAAGAAGAAATAACTTACTGAAAGAAAGAAAAAAAAAATCTACGGCTAAAAAATCAACTTAATGACAAAAATGCGGGAAGAATGGTTTGAAAGCCAATATCTCGCAAAAGTTGATCAAAAATACCACCTTTTTATTTTTTATTTCATTGAACAATATTTTCTAAACGGAAAATGGAAAAAAAGTTTAAAAACTCTTCACTAAAAAACGAAATTACATATCTAACCAACCTATTTGACATAATTTGAATATAACTTATAACCCGACCCATCTATCAAAAATCTAAATTGAGGTCCACTAAAATTAACCTAATTGTAACAGAGAAGAGAGGAGAGGATTTTTCTATCGCCGACCCCCGACCCCCGACCTGTGTTCCTCTGTTTTCCGTTTCCCCTCCCGATTCCGACAGAATCCCTTTTCCGACTAGTTTGTCCGTTTTTCCGACAAGTAAACGCTTGAATCGACGAGGTCCAACGTTAACATTTCTCTCAGCTAGTCATCTATTCCGTCGACCCTTCTCCCTGACGAGGTCCGACTGTGTTCTTCAACTTCTTTGTAAGATCAGTCGCCTACTTTCATCTTCTTTGTCGAAATTGGCATCTTAATAGTTAGTTTCTATCATATTCAGTCGTAGATAATCATATTAGTAGCGATTTATCATGTTGTTGGTTGTTCTTTGGTATTTGTCATAATGTAATTTTTTTTGTTTTGGTTTCTTTTTGTTGTTAGCAATGGCTATTGTAAGAGATGGTGGTAGAGTATATGATTCGACAGAAATAGCAGTTGAAGAAATAGGAGAAGCTCTAAACGAAACTAATCCTCTCACAGAACCATCACTTCCCACAGAACTATCACAAGCAACAGAAGAACGAGAAGCAGAAGGTGATGGGGAAGAAGAAATCTCAGATGCTCAGGTACAATAGCATGAGTAATAGTGGTTTTGTACAACTAGTAAAGAAGAATTTTTGTTGTGTTAGGATTAAGTAAGTGAATTTGTATGAATTTTCAGGATACAAATGATGATGATGAAGATCAACCGCTGCAGCCAGAGGATATGTTCTTCTATCCACCTGAATATACCAAGAGTTTTAAATTAGGCACAAGGTGTTCTGTGACGCAGACGGTGAATTACATTAATCAGTTTGAGCCAGAACGAAAATGGTTTAGAGAGCATTCTCAGTTTAAGCACATATTCCATATGACTCAGGAGCCAAATCACATGATTCAAGGCATGTGGATTTTTTTTCTTCGCACAGCTTGTACGGAGATGCAGAGAGAATGCTGGTTTGTGGTAAACGGAGTCCCTGTTAGGTATTCGTTGAGAGAACATGCGCTTTTAACTGGATTGGACTGCCATGATTACCCCAATTTTTATTATAAGGAGAAAAAGTTGTGGTCTTACAAGTGTGTTCAGAGGGTGTTTGGAAGAAATGATAAAATCAAAATCAGTGATGTGGAAGCAAAACTAGAGGAAATGCAGAATAACAGTACAGACCGGAGAAAGTTGACTATCTTGTACTTCTTAAGCAAGATGGTGGTAGCGAAGTCAAAGGCCGATGGAAACATAGATCCGTTTATTCTGAGTGTTATTGATGATTTGGATGCTTGTGAGAAGTTTCCATGGGGACATTCATTCAATAAATGTATGAATGGGGTCCGGTCGGCGATGACGAACTTAAAGGGATCCGTAAAGGGATCCGTGAAACCAAATGCTCAGATCACTTTTTCCGGGTTCATCATTCCTTTGGAGGTAACATTGAGATATTATTATTCGACAATTAGATATTACTGTGGATATTAGTTGATTTTAACAATTGGATATTAGTATGTGTAGATTCTGGCATTTGAGTGTATTCCACATCTTCAATGCAAATTCAGAGTAGTTGTACCCGCAGAAAAAGACTGTCCACGCATGTGCAAGTACAAGTTCTCTGAAAGTTTAATGCGAGGATTTTCATTGGATGAAATAAATGCAGCACTTGGAAGTATTAAAGTTAGAGTTTGGTATCTTGGAACCTCGATTGTTTGTGTTTTCCTTAAAGAAGTATTGATTTAAATTTATTTATTGTTTGTAGAATATAACTAGCATCTTGAAACCGGATGAGGAAGAGAAAACTCTTTTGAGGCGCATAATAGACGATAATTATGCTGATGAAGGGATAGGTTTTATAGATCCCATTGTTGATAGTTGGAGAGAGCATCTTATCGTGAAGAAGAAGAAAATATTGTGGAAGGGTGTTTACCAAACAGACTTAGAGCACATAAATGTTCAAATCCCCTATGAAGTCAATGAGAAGGTTGATGAATTCGGAGGTGATGAACTCCCTGAACCTGCATTGTCGCTGTTACAGTTAAAGGAGACTATGGAGAAAGGGTTTAGTTTGCTAAACAAAAAAATTGGTGATGTAGAGGAAAAAATCAAGGGTTTAGATGTGCGAGTGGTTGATCTTGAAAGATGTGTGGCGCATGAGAGTGGAAAAGGAGTGAAAGAAACATACACGCCTCAGCCCATAGATGATATGAATTTGTGACACCTAGTTCCATGAATTATCAATCACGTGAATTGGTTGTCTATACTGGGAGAGGGACACAGACAGTGACATAACTCATTCTCTCCCAGTACCCTATGCTCTTATCCAAATAATCAGCCATTGTTGGAAACCTCCTCATAAAATTACCATACTCTTTCTCAAACTCATTCTTTGTATAAATATGAGCGCATTCCACGAATTTAAGCGCAACATCATTCTTGTCCGTCTTAGCTTTTTTCACGTTTTGAGACAAATGCCAAACGCAATGACCATGTAGTGCGCTCGGGTACACCTCAGATACTGCCTTGATGATGCTTCCATGTCTGTCGCTCATAAAGACCAATTCAGGTTCTTCTAGTATAACAGTTTTCAGCATTTTGAAGAACCAGCTCCAACTCACATCTTTCTCACCATCTAGTACACCAAACGCAATGGGATAATGGTGATGATTAGGATCTTGAGCTGTTGCAAAAACTAACCTACCACCATATTTTGTTTTAAGATGTGTTGCATCCACAACTATCACTTTCCTCATTGCCCTAAATCCTTCAATGCAAGCGCCCAAAGCAATAAACAGATATTTGAACCTTTTTTCTGCATCCAATTCCACTTGGGTTACTGTCCCAGGATTTACCGTCTCTAACATGTGCAGATAAGAATACAATTTTGCGTAGCTTGCTTCAGGACTCCCTCGCACATCACTAACATTTTGTTTCTTACCTCTCAAGGCAGTAGAGTATGACAACTGCAAACCAAGTCTTCTTTGCACGATGTTCATGATGTTTTTAGGAGTAGGGGTGTCGAATTGACCTGGATAGTCATCATGCAAAATAGATGCTACTAATCGTGTTGACCCTTTTTGTTTACTAATGCTTGTACTCGCGACACATCGAGAACATGTGTGCATCTTTCTGTGTACTCTGACACTAAAATAGTCAGAATTCTTAACTCTTGCAACATGTAAATACCACTTACAACCTTTTGAAGCTTGCTTGTATCTTAGCATAAGTCGACCCGCATCCGACTTAACTGTTTTAATATTAAAGCAGTTCTTATTTGCAACTCTATGAACCAGGTCTTGCACAGCCTCCTTAGAGCAAAATTCTTGATTTATTTCAAGACCTGTACCATCTTCCCATTCATTAAACTGACTTTTTTCGACATTAAATGGTAGCTCTACATACTCATGCCTATCATCCATATCTGAATCTGAAACATCAGCCACAAATTCGTTTATTTGTCCTACATTCTCACACTCTTCATTAACAATAATCTCTTCATTAACAAAACTCTCCAACACCTCCTCATTAACAACATTTTGTTGTTCACACGGGTTGAAAATAGTTAGAATGCCAGCATTTTCTACATCAACAGCTTTGCCATTTGAAACCAGCTCCCCATAATTCAAACCAACTGAACTTACTCGCTCTACTCTTGAAAGTTGCGCAACCCTCTGGTTTGCTTCCAAATCGCTAAATAACTCTACATGCAACACATGTTTAAGTCCTTCTTTATCCACTGATGTTAGATAGAGAAAAACGTCCTCGTCATCTACAATATACCACTCTCTCCGAGCATTAGATAGACTATAGCTCAATTTCAACATACCTTTCATTTCATCTATCCCAATC
>NC_025692.1:26275271-26283032 GCF_000633955.1 Camelina sativa
CCCATAATTCAAACCAACTGAACTTACTCGCTCTACTCTTGAAAGTTGCGCAACCCTCTGGTTTGCTTCCAAATCGCTAAATAACTCTACATGCAACACATGTTTAAGTCCTTCTTTATCCACTGATGTTAGATAGAGAAAAACGTCCTCGTCATCTACAATATACCACTCTCTCCGAGCATTAGATAGACTATAGCTCAATTTCAACATACCTTTCATTTCATCTATCCCAATCTTCCTCCTTATCTTATCAACTAACACCGAGAAAGTTATTTGCTCCAAAGAAGAGGTCTTAAGTGATATAGCGTATAAACCATTTTTTGAAATCCATTCATGCTCCTCTGAATAATGCCCTCCATAATCAAAATGAACGTTTGTATGTATGCTTTTCATTGCCTCCTAAAAATAAAACACAATAAATTCAAACACAATTCTTATCTACACACAATTCATCACAATCAAACCAATTGTACATTTTTTCAAATAACCTACTTTCATATCAAATCCCTAATTTAACTTCCCCAAATTCTCTAACAATAAGGAGAAGAGGCCAACCTGAACCCACACGCGGCGTTAGGATGCGGTGATGTCTGAAGAGCTGAGTAGGCGAGCTTACCAAGTTTTCCGACGTCCCACGACCGGAGTAGATGCGTCTCAGAGCATTACGAGCAGAGGAGGAAGGAAAAAGGAGACTGAGCAGCTAAGTAAGAGAGGAGCAAAACATGGGTCAGCTTACAAAGAGAGGACGAGTTACGTTGGATCGGTTTTACGTTTGCTGAGAGAAGAATTGAAAAAGGGAGAAAATGGGATCTAAGAAAAATCGGGGAATTGGGGAGGGAGAGGGAAGAGAGATTTAATTTTTTATTTCTTTATTTTTTTATTTCTTAGATTATATTTTAAAAACAAAATAAAATAAAATTAATTCATTAAGGTTTACCAGGGAATTACATATAATGAATGGCATACTGATTATATAGTGGCAACCCTGATTTTTTTTTTCCAATGGCATATAAGATTTTCCCTCAAAAATACGGTGAGTGCATTGAACCTGGCAGTATTCGATGAACCTTAGTATTTATTTGATTGTCCAAGTTGGGTTGATAACTTGATTGATAAATTAGTGACAGCTCATTTGACTATCCGGAAAAAATCTGAAAAATCTTTAGGGATATAAAAGAATTTTATCTTGACTTACTAGTAGATTAATTACGGAAAATAATCTAAATAGATTAATACTAGTAAAACCAACCTAATTACCTAATAATTCCATACATTAAACCTAAACGTAATTTAATTTTTACCCACAATCCACTATTTTACCAATTGTGTAATTCCGTAATTAGTGTTTTGTCCACTCAAATTCACTGTAAAAACAACGTACGTTAACGCTTTTCTTTTTTCAATATTAGCATTCAATACATGTTTAAGGTGGTGTTTCCAAGTTCCAAGATCAAAGATACAAAAACCTTATTTGTTTACGCCAGTTTATCAAATTATAAGAATATAAATCTTATTTGTTAACTACAAAAACTATATTATCATGAAACAAAAAAATATTTGTTTGTTTGTCAACGATCCAAAATAAAGAAAAAGAAGAAAGGCTTAAGATGCATGCATAATATAAAGAAGTAACAGGCATAAAATACGAATGTTTGAATACACAAAAGAATAAAGACACAAATACATTATAATTTATATACACGAATACATCCCCCTCAACCCCCAATACTTTATATTTTATATAGTCCATTCCTTCACTTTCCAGATTTTTTAAAATAGTTGTTTTTTTTGTTCTTTCATTACAAAATACTATCGTATATATACTAGATAAACTTTATAACGTTGAATTATGGAGATTCAAAAGCATTTTCAATGTTGTATGTTAGACTACAAAAAAGTGCTTTAAACGCGCGCGGATCCAATCGTCACGTATTCAGATTGGTATAAGAAATATAACGAAAACTTTAGCAGAGATTGTAATCTCAATTCCATATGTAGAAATACTTGGATCTTATTCAAGTGGGCATGCAACATGGTTTAGTCTATTTACACGTGAGCATGTTCCTCTTTTTAGCTTTGTTTCCTCTTTGAAACGGTCACTGCCTATGTTTTACATTATTCTTTTATCTTCCTATCTCTCAGTTGCATTCCACCAAAAAGATTATCAATATATACACAGCTCAATATGCTTATAAACCTAAGCTTTTTAGAAGATATGAACCTTTCTTTTTGCATCAAAGAAGATTTTTATGTGATGAAAACGAAAGAAAACTTTTTATGGTGGGTAAAAAAAAACACAAAATTAAATTACAAAATTTGTTTTGAAAAAAAATGTCAAAGTTCCATAAAAAAAGGGGGACATGGGAGGGAATATAACGAAATTATCAACAGAAACGCCACCAGAGTTAAAGTTCTCTCATCAGTTTATATACAAAAATAAAATTAAAAAAATTTCCAATTTCCATTAGAGAGAGAGAGAGAGAATTTTTATTAAAGAAAAAGTAAGAAGAAAATATGAAAAACTAGAGAGAGAAACAAGTGGCTTTCTCGAGCTAGCTCAGCCGAATTTTTTCTTCAACAATGGCGGTTTCCTAGGGTTTGAAGCTTATATGATCGGAGACATCACTCATCTAGATCGCCATAACTTCCATGGAAATGCCCGGTAGAAGATCTAATTACACTTTGCTTAGTCAATTTTCCGACGATCAGGTCTCTGTTTCCGTCACCGGAGCTCCTCCGCCGCACTATGACTCTTTGTCCAGCGAGAACAGGAGCGCCAGCAACAATAACAGCGGGAACAACGGGAAAAACAAGGCGGATAGAAGCGGATTTGATTGGGATCCTAGCGGCGGTGGTGATCATAGGTTGAGTAATCAGCCGAATCGTGTTGGGAATAATATGTATGCTTCGTCGCTAGGGTTACAGAGGCAATCGAGTGGGAGTAGTTTTGGTGAGAGCTCTTTGTCTGGGGATTATTATATGCCTACGCTTTCTGCGGCGGCTAACGAGATCGAATCTGTTGGATTTCCTCAAGATGATGGGTTTAGGCTTGGTTTTGGTGGAGATTTGAGGATACAGATGACGGCAGACTCGGCTGGGGGTTCTTCATCCGGGAAGAGCTGGGCGCAGCAGACGGAGGAGAGTTATCAGTTGCAGCTTGCATTGGCGTTACGCCTTTCGTCCGAGGCTACTTGCGCTGACGATCCTAACTTTCTGGATCCTGTGCCGGATGAATCTGCTTTGAGGACTTCTCCAAGTTCAGCCGAAACCGTTTCACATCGTTTCTGGGTATTGGTTTGATTGATTGCCTTTTGTTCGTTCCTGTTTAGCTTTGTTTCGCTAAATTCTTGAATCTTGGTTATACCTCCGAAGTTTCAGTTAGATCTCCTTACCAAGCGTTGAAAAGATCCCAAGGAATTAGTAAAGAGATCTGGGGTTATTATTAGAATTTTTGAAGGTTTAGGGGTTGGGATTATCAATATGTCTGTTTGGAATGAGTTGCTCAGGATAGGTCACTATGTACTGTGTTTGTTTATTAGCAGCTCAGGAACATGCAGCTGATTAGTGATTTTTTTTTGTTGGCAATTCTGATTTTCTAAATATGCGCCTAGTTATGAATTGAGATTGAGAAAGAGAATAAGTCTTTTTGTTTACTGTATCAGGTTAATGGCTGTTTATCGTACTATGATAAAGTTCCTGATGGGTTTTACATGATGAATGGTCTGGATCCATATATTTGGACCTTATGCATTGATCTGCATGAAAGTGGCCGTATCCCTTCAATTGAGTCATTAAGAGCTGTTGATTCTGGTGTTGACTCTTCGCTTGAAGCTATCATAGTCGATAGGCGTAGTGATCCAGCCTTCAAGGAACTTCACAATAGAGTCCACGACATATCATGTAGCTGCATAACCACAAAAGAGGTTGTTGATCAGCTGGCAAAGCTTATCTGCAATCGTATGGGGTTTGTACTCACACAATCCTTTCAATCTTTTTGAAGTTATAATTTATATCTTCGTGTGATACATTGATTGGTAATCGTTAATTCTCGGCTCCTCAGGGGTCCAGTTATCATGGGGGAAGATGAGTTGGTTCCCATGTGGAAGGAGTGCATTGATGGTCTAAAAGAAATCTTTAAAGTGGTGGTTCCCATAGGTAGCCTCTCTGTTGGACTCTGCAGACATCGAGCTTTACTCTTCAAAGTGAGATCCCAACTTTGGTGCTATTCCTATGACATTTGAGACGTACCTTTTGAAATGATCATATAAATTATTTCGCTTCATCCATTTGTTTGTATTGTATACATGTTAAGAAAGTTGCTTGAGACTAGTAGTGTTATTGGCTAGAAAAGAACCAGGTTACTGGTAGTTGAATATTTGAAAGAAAAAAAAATGTTTATACCTGCCACTTGGTGCATGCAGGTACTGGCTGACATAATTGATTTACCCTGTCGAATTGCAAAGGGATGCAAATATTGTAATAGAGATGATGCCGCATCGTGCCTTGTCAGGTTTGGACTTGATAGGTATGATAGAAGTGGTTGCGAAAGAGCCTTTATTTTCCTATTTGCTTTGCTTTCTGTTTCTGTAAAAACATTCCTAACGCTGAATATTAGGTTGATGATGTGGAAACTTTGTTTTGGTTTCAGGGAGTACCTGGTTGATTTAGTAGGGAAGCCAGGTCACTTATGGGAGCCCGATTCCTTGCTAAATGGTCCTTCATCTATATCAATTTCTTCACCTTTGCGGTTTCCACGTCCCAAGCCAGTTGAACCCGCAGTCGATTTTAGATTACTAGCCAAACAATATTTCACCGACAGCCAGTCTCTTAATCTTGTTTTCGATCCTGCATCAGGTATTCCCAATAGAGAAAACCTTAGTTCACTTTTGCGTCCTCCTTACATCTCGTTTTATATTTCCCATACAAGTGTAATCTCCTATCAGTTAGGGTATTTCTTGATCATGTCTTCGATATCTGAAGGATTAGTAGTCTTAGAATGATTCTATTGTTTGTTTTCTTGTCTCTTTTTAATTTTAATGGTTCTGTGGCTGTTGGTGTGTGTATATGTATGGGTTAGTGGGTGCTTCGCCTAGTGATATTAAAGGTTAAACTTGATGACCGCTGTTCAAGCATATCAATTTTAGTGCATTTATGTGCAAGACTTGTCCTCTGGACTCTGAATTCTTATATCTGCTTGTTTGAATGGTTGTAGATGATATGGGATTCTCAATGTTTCATAGGCAATATGATAATCCGGGTGGAGAGAATGACGCATTGGCAGAAAATGGTGGTGGGAGTGCTAATATGCCTCCACAGAACATGATGCGTGCGTCAAATCAAGTAGAAGCAGTACCTATGAATGCCCCGCCAATCAATCAGACAGTTCCGAACAGGGCAAATAGGGAACTTGGACTTGATGGTGATGATATGGACATCCCGTGGTGTGATCTTAATATAAAAGAGAAGATTGGAGCAGGTAATAATTTTACGGAAAAATAGTGACTTGGTCTATGAACGTACAGAAATGTGAAATTCTTGAGTATATGGTTTTGCTATGGACTCTGTTCTCGAACAAAATAAGAAAAAAAAATTTTGCCATCTTGAGATTACATTCTTCTCTGTTGCCTTAATCCTTCCACTCTAATTTGAGCTAATGCTCTTTCAGGTTCCTTTGGCACTGTCCACCGTGCTGAGTGGCATGGCTCGGTAAGAACTTTTTTCCAGAATTTTACTCAGCTGGTTTGTTTTTGCTCTTAAATTTGGTTGCGCTGTTTGGTGTTAAAAAAGCCAAAATTTTTACATCTGTCTGTCATAAACTAAACGTGGGCTTCAATGTGTCCCAATTTAGATATTTGTCTTTATAGAGTGCTCTCACTAGAAGAATTCTGATTTTTGGCTATCGCAGTAATATTTTCTACCAATTTCAGGATGTTGCTGTGAAAATTCTCATGGAGCAAGACTTCCATGCTGAGCGCGTCAATGAGTTCTTAAGAGAGGTACACAACTAAAATTTGCTCGTGATTTTGGTAATGGACTTGGTGTATTAATGCCTTCCATAATCTTGATTCGCTGTCAGGTTGCAATAATGAAACGCCTTCGCCACCCTAACATTGTTCTCTTCATGGGTGCGGTCACTCAACCTCCAAATTTGTCAATAGTGACTGAATATTTGTCAAGGTACAGTTACCTGGATTTTGAGGGGTTAATGTGTTGAGTGTAGACTTTTAGCCGACAATAACGCTAATACCATGATATCTTTCAAACAGAGGTAGTTTATACAGACTTTTGCATAAAAGTGGAGCAAGGGAGCAATTAGATGAGAGACGTCGCCTGAGTATGGCATATGATGTGGTATGTTTGATTTCCTTTCGTTACATTCCTGTATGGGTGCAAATTAAGTTGATTACCTTCTGATCTTGGTGTTTCTTCGCATCGAATATTCTTTCCAACTCTTTATTGCAGGCTAAAGGAATGAATTATCTTCACAATCGCAATCCGCCTATTGTGCATAGAGATCTGAAATCTCCAAATTTGTTGGTGGACAAAAAGTATACAGTCAAGGTTTGAATCTGAATTAGAAATTGTTGTGTCCAGTGCCTTGATTTTGATTTCCAGTATATACCATTCCTCTTGTGAGATCTGCTTATATATTATATATTAAATCATCGTGGGGACACTGCAGAAAGGCATTAATCTGCTGTAATTTATAATAGCAGCACTCTTAAGCTGTCTTCTTCAAAACATTCTGTCTAGCAAAAAATTATTTTTCTAACTCCTCCGTTTGTCTTGAAATTTCAGGTTTGTGATTTTGGTCTCTCACGATTAAAGGCAAGCACGTTTCTTTCATCAAAGTCAGCAGCTGGAACCGTAAGTTCAGTTTGTTTAAAGCTAAAACAAGCTGAAATTGTTGTGTCCAGTGGAAGTTAAATAATTTAATGACTTTGTTGTATCAGCCTGAGTGGATGGCACCAGAAGTCCTGCGAGATGAGCCATCTAATGAAAAGGCAGATGTGTACAGTTTCGGGGTCATCCTGTGGGAGCTTGCTACATTGCAACAACCATGGGGTAATTTAAACCCGGCTCAGGTACTTTTTAACTCTAATTTATTTTGCATTTGAAAGTTGCTCAATTCTGCATTCCATAACATGTTATATGATCATAACAAAAATTAAAGTAAATGATCCATAGGTTGTAGCTGCGGTTGGATTCAAGTGTAAACGACTTGAGATCCCGCGGAATCTGAATCCTCAAGTTGCAGCCATAATCGAGGGCTGTTGGACCAAGTACGTTAAGATTTTCTTTGTCTTTTTTGAATCCTTTTTTTTTTTCCTCCTTGAATGGACTTCATGTTTAAGCATATGTTTGGTTGCCAGTGAGCCATGGAAGCGTCCTTCATTTGCAACAATAATGGACTTGCTAAGACCATTGATCAAATCAGCGATTCCTCCGCCGAACCGCTCGGATTTGTAAAAATCCCACCCAGTCCATTTGAAAGTTGATATGATCATGACATGCACATATACTCTCAGTCTCAGCATTCTTTTGCGGCCCAGGAGGGAGGCACTAGTTAAGATAGCTTTTAAGGTACATTCCTCATGAGCTATCGATCATATCCTACACAGTCGCGGTTCTTGTAGATTTTGCGAACTTTGTCTGCTCTTTTGCTCTTTTTTTTTATGTTGCAGATTGTTAAAATGTACATGACTATTTTGACAGGGAGGGGAAAAAAATGTAGTAATTGAAACAGTGAGTGGGGGGGGG
>NC_025692.1:26283065-26283586 GCF_000633955.1 Camelina sativa
TTGTTATCTTTTGTAGTAGTAATATGCACTTAAAAGTTATAATTATTTAATTACGTTGTTGTACATTCATACACCGCTAAATTAGTCACTTACTAAGCGAGAGTAAAATAAGAGCAGCTCTGGAATGCTGCTGTCAAAGGATTTTCGCAAAGGCAATATATGATACGTTGGAATTAACATATGTATCCATTGTAACCATGCGATTAGTCTGGCCTTGAACTAAAGTAACCAACAGAAATGAAACAGAAACCAAAGAAAGAGTAACTTTTTAGAGACTAGATAAAATAGCAAAGTCGATTTGTAAGTTAAATATGAGAATGACTATATTTAATTTAATCGTAAGGTTCTTGAACTTAAAAAAAAAACAAACAGTAGTAATAGAGTCCAAAATATCTCAAGTCGTCGTTAAACACAAGGAAATGAAAATATCTTAAGTGTATATGTGTTGTTTGCCTTCGCGTATAAGTAATTTTGACCTCCATCTATGAGAGAGAACGACATAACCAGGTTCATAATTACAA
>NC_025692.1:26284149-26293838 GCF_000633955.1 Camelina sativa
TAAGAAAAATACATTTATTTAAGTTATATTAACAACATATAAATATTTATAATTACATATATAGATATAAAACATAATAATTTAATTATATGTAATTTAAAAATCAAAAATAAATATTAAAATAAAATGTATGTAATTTTAAGCGGGTTAGGCGGTCATCTAGGCGCCTGCTGAGTGCCTAGCGTCTAGACGGCGCCTAGGCGACCGCCTAGACCGCTTTCTTGAACACTGACTATATCGTTTGATAGATTTGGTAAGCAACCAATAGGATGGCGTAAATTAAAATGATAGGACTCTCTCTCTCTAATCTAAAACACACACGAAAAAAATTCTTAAAAAAAAGGAAACGCGAGAAAACGAATCTGTGTGTGTGGGTGTGTGAGTGAGATCGTCGAGAGGGACCAAAGTAGAAAGCTGACCTGGCAAACACGCGATATCACTCCTTTCCTCCTTTCAATAAATATCTAGAAAAATATCCAAATATCACGTGGGTCCCACTTTCGAAACAACTAATAAAAACCTTCTTCAATGTCGGTGTGTTCAGAGTTCACCCCCTTAACACAAACAAACCAACGAATCAAAGAAAGAAGATGACGAAGAAGATGAATCCACGGTGGCGGAAAACTGACCCACCCATCATCCCACCGCCTCTCTTTTCCCCTTCCCCCCTGAGATTTTTTTTTCAAGCTACAGTTTGTCGGTTACTTCCTTCTTCTCCCTAAAAACCTTTATAAACCCTTACAAACCTCTCTTCCTTTTCTTAATCCCTCATTAGTATCACACCCACACCCTTACTTAGTTTCTCTCTCTCTCTCTCTCTCTCTCTCTCTCTCTCTTTTTTACTAAACCGTTAAATTTCGCTTCTTTTATCAACAATGAGCCCAAAAAAAGATGATTTTTTTTCCAAACCAACTCCAATTTCAGTACCACCAGGGTCTCTCTACTGCGTCGACGCTGACACCATGGGTTCTTCTCCTCCTCCTCCACTCCCTATCCCACTAGACTTATTGCAAGGGAATCAAGTCCCTCCCTTTTTGTCCAAGACCTTTGATTTGGTTGACGACCCGACTCTTGACCCGGTCATCTCTTGGGGACTCACCGGTGCCAGCTTCGTCGTTTGGGATCCTCTCGAGTTCGCCAGAATCATTCTCCCTAGGAACTTCAAACATAACAATTTCTCCAGCTTCGTCAGACAGCTTAACACTTATGTGGGTATCATCACTTCTTATAAATGACCCTTTATCTTCTTCTAATCTCTCTTCTCTGCTTTTTGTTTTTGTAGATAGTTTACATGGATGCTGCTAAATTTCTGTTTTTTTTTCCCTTTTTTGTTTTTTCAATTTTTGGTTTTGTATATGTTTCTGTAATCTTTTTGATGTGATACTCAAAACACACATGTTTTGTATTAGATTCTCGAAACTGGTTTTTGAATAACTTGTAAAACTATACCTGTAATTTTGTTTCTCTTTTTGGGATTTGTGAAATCTCTACTCATGTAACACTGAACTTTTGTATCTATCAAATTTTGGCTTGCCTTTGGTTTGGATGTTATATTAACTTGTAACCTTGTTGAGATGATCTGACCGAGATACTACTACTCTTTGTATCATTAATTAATTATGGTGGTGTCGTCTTCTACTAATGTAGTAATGTTTTGTTATTTCCTCACAATGTCATCTTCGCTACTGTTTAAGACTGTTTTTTACTCACATGTTCTTCACTCTTAAAGGTAGAATCTTCTAACTTATGATTTACACTGACCTTAAAGATATTTGGATTGCAATCTGCTTCGTGTGATCTTGATGTATTGTTCTCTTACTTTGTTCTTGAGCTTTTTTTTGAGTTGTTCTTGGGGGTTGGAAATGTTTCCAGGGATTTCGAAAGATTCATACTGACAAATGGGAATTCGCTAATGAGGCTTTCCTTAGAGGCAAGAAGCATCTTCTCAAGAACATTCAACGTCGTCGATCACCACAATCTAACCAAACTTGCACTAGTAGTAGCTGCAGCCAAAGCCAAGGGTCACCTACTGAGGTTGGAGGAGAGATCGAGAAGCTGAGGAAAGAGCGGCGTGCATTGATGGAGGAAATGGTTGAGCTTCAGCAGCAAAGCAGAGGCACAGCTCGCCACGTGGACTCTGTGAACCAGAGGCTGAAAGCTGCAGAGCAGCGTCAGAAGCAGTTGCTCTCTTTCTTGGCTAAGTTGTTTCAGAACCCGGGTTTCTTGGAACGCATGAAGAACCTCAAAGGTAGAGAAAAAGGAGCACTCGGATTCGAAAAGGCGAGAAGGAAGTTCATCAAGCCCCAACAGCAGCAGCCTCAGGATTCTCCAACAGCAGGGGAGATGGTGAAGTGTGAAGCTGATGATTGGGAGAGATTGCTAATGTATGACGAAGAGACTGAGAACACTCTACTCTCTGACCAGCAAGGGATGACTTCAAGCGTAGGAGGAGCTGATCCTAAAGGCAAGAACTTGATGAATCTATCAGAAGAAGAGATGACAGAACCAGATTACTTCATGACCTTCCCATCTCCTGAAGGACTTGTCAAACAAGAAGAGACAACATGGAGTATAGGTTTTGATACTACAATACCAAGTTTCAGCAACACCGATGTATGGGGAAACACAGTGGACTATAATGATGTCTCAGAGTTTGGTTCTGTTGCAGAAACAACAAGTGGTGGTGCTTTGCCTGATGTATACTGGGAACAATTTGCTGCAGGAATCACAGAGACTGGATTCAACTGGCCAAGTGGTGATGATGATAATACACCAATTAATGATCCTTAAGAGCTTTTCATATATATAGTTTAGACCAGATCGAAACCCGTTTATTATCGGGTGAACTATTAATTCATTATTCATTTTGAATGCACTCTTTTACATATAATAATAATGAGTTTGATTGTGCCTTATTCAGAATCCAGGTTTTTTCACATTGTTTTTTATGGATTATACACTTAACTATGTTTTAATCTGAATCTTTGGGTTTTTATCTGGTGGAGTAATCAAATGTTTGCAGGTCTGAAGTGGAACGATGTTTCTTTGAGGATTCTTCTTTCTAAAGCTGTCTGGTTTGAATCTTCACAATCATTCATGTCCCAGGTACAAATGCAAAAGCTCTTTCTCTCTCTGTGTCTTCTTCTTCTTCTTTTCTTTTTTAACTAAAAGATTCAAAAGTGAAAACAAAGACTCATATATCTTAAAGCTTAGAACAGACTAGTTGAAAAACAAAAAAGCTTAGAAGCAGGCAAGCAGAAAAATGATTGATTACATGAAACTCTCTCTCTCTCTCTGTGTATCTCTAAATAAACATAAGAGTTTCTACGTGATGTAAGAAAGTAAATACTGTATCAAAATTTCTAATTGTATGCTTGGTGTTTCCTAGTAGCTCAACACTTCTAACCCGGTTGCTTTTGTGCTTTTGTGATCCACAAAGTAAACATACAACTCTTTAAACTGGATGGGTGCAAAGACAAACTCTCCCATCTCAGAAACGCCCAACATTTTCAAACAGGAATGGCGTTTTCTCTCAGTACTATTTAGAGAAAAAGATAGGCGTTGTTTCGACCAATCTTGTCTCTTGGCGTCCTCTAGAACCCACAGAATGAAAGTGTAGCGTTCATCATACGCTCGAGTGACAAGAGCTACTTTCCCATGGTAGTTAAGCAACTTATTAAATCCCCTGCCATCCTCGGGAAGTACGGAAGCAATTTCCAAAGTTTCAGACCTCAAATCAAACCCTACCAAGAGTTCCCGTGATGGTAAAGGGACCGGAAGCAGTGTAATATAAAACGCCATCTATGCAGACAGAGTTAGGTTCTAAGGGACGGTGAGGAGTGGGGCATTGGATCGTTCTCCAATTTTCAGCTCCTCCCAATGTGAGCACTTGATGTCCACGAAACCAAGTAACATTGGTGAACAAGCACAAGACTTTGTATTGGGCATTAACCCGATCATATCCTAAAAAGGATCTGACGATGACATCAGTGGCGTTGAGAGTGGGTAAGGTTATGGATTGACCTGTGGTGGGATTACTTACAACTTGTTCTTGACCATATAAAAAACTGATCAACCCATGGACATAACTAGGCTCCTGGTAACGCAGTTCCTTTGAATGACACACCGTACTTGATAGAAACTCAGCAAGTGGTTTTTCCTCTTCCACCAGAGTTGGTTTGGAGAAAAAGTGGAAGTTTTCTTCACAAGTCTTTGTTCTACCACTGACAGCAAAGAGGAAGCGAGGCTGCTTCTTTGGGGAAGACCGTAACGAGAACCATCTCACGAAATCCTCACCGCGGATGATTCTTTCCCATAACTTTGATACGCAAACGAACCTGCCTATAGATTTGGCAGGCAACCTCAACAGAATCTCGAACACTACGTCCCCTGGAACTGGATTATTCTTCTGCATATCTCCCCAACTCTGCTTTGTTTGTTCTCTGTTCTTCAACTATACCTATGCCTCTAACCCTTTATATATATATATGTAAAGAAAAAAAAATGGAAATACATCTTTTATTTTTATTTTCTGCATACATATTTTGCTGCCACAATACAAATTATTATTTTATAATTTTTGATTTACTCGTGTTTTCAGACTAAACTTTATTTTAAGTTTCACATAATAATAATGATAAATATAAATAAATAAAGAGGTGGGNCAAGAACATTCAACGTCGTCGATCACCACAATCTAACCAAACTTGCACTAGTAGTAGCTGCAGCCAAAGCCAAGGGTCACCTACTGAGGTTGGAGGAGAGATCGAGAAGCTGAGGAAAGAGCGGCGTGCATTGATGGAGGAAATGGTTGAGCTTCAGCAGCAAAGCAGAGGCACAGCTCGCCACGTGGACTCTGTGAACCAGAGGCTGAAAGCTGCAGAGCAGCGTCAGAAGCAGTTGCTCTCTTTCTTGGCTAAGTTGTTTCAGAACCCGGGTTTCTTGGAACGCATGAAGAACCTCAAAGGTAGAGAAAAAGGAGCACTCGGATTCGAAAAGGCGAGAAGGAAGTTCATCAAGCCCCAACAGCAGCAGCCTCAGGATTCTCCAACAGCAGGGGAGATGGTGAAGTGTGAAGCTGATGATTGGGAGAGATTGCTAATGTATGACGAAGAGACTGAGAACACTCTACTCTCTGACCAGCAAGGGATGACTTCAAGCGTAGGAGGAGCTGATCCTAAAGGCAAGAACTTGATGAATCTATCAGAAGAAGAGATGACAGAACCAGATTACTTCATGACCTTCCCATCTCCTGAAGGACTTGTCAAACAAGAAGAGACAACATGGAGTATAGGTTTTGATACTACAATACCAAGTTTCAGCAACACCGATGTATGGGGAAACACAGTGGACTATAATGATGTCTCAGAGTTTGGTTCTGTTGCAGAAACAACAAGTGGTGGTGCTTTGCCTGATGTATACTGGGAACAATTTGCTGCAGGAATCACAGAGACTGGATTCAACTGGCCAAGTGGTGATGATGATAATACACCAATTAATGATCCTTAAGAGCTTTTCATATATATAGTTTAGACCAGATCGAAACCCGTTTATTATCGGGTGAACTATTAATTCATTATTCATTTTGAATGCACTCTTTTACATATAATAATAATGAGTTTGATTGTGCCTTATTCAGAATCCAGGTTTTTTCACATTGTTTTTTATGGATTATACACTTAACTATGTTTTAATCTGAATCTTTGGGTTTTTATCTGGTGGAGTAATCAAATGTTTGCAGGTCTGAAGTGGAACGATGTTTCTTTGAGGATTCTTCTTTCTAAAGCTGTCTGGTTTGAATCTTCACAATCATTCATGTCCCAGGTACAAATGCAAAAGCTCTTTCTCTCTCTGTGTCTTCTTCTTCTTCTTTTCTTTTTTAACTAAAAGATTCAAAAGTGAAAACAAAGACTCATATATCTTAAAGCTTAGAACAGACTAGTTGAAAAACAAAAAAGCTTAGAAGCAGGCAAGCAGAAAAATGATTGATTACATGAAACTCTCTCTCTCTCTCTGTGTATCTCTAAATAAACATAAGAGTTTCTACGTGATGTAAGAAAGTAAATACTGTATCAAAATTTCTAATTGTATGCTTGGTGTTTCCTAGTAGCTCAACACTTCTAACCCGGTTGCTTTTGTGCTTTTGTGATCCACAAAGTAAACATACAACTCTTTAAACTGGATGGGTGCAAAGACAAACTCTCCCATCTCAGAAACGCCCAACATTTTCAAACAGGAATGGCGTTTTCTCTCAGTACTATTTAGAGAAAAAGATAGGCGTTGTTTCGACCAATCTTGTCTCTTGGCGTCCTCTAGAACCCACAGAATGAAAGTGTAGCGTTCATCATACGCTCGAGTGACAAGAGCTACTTTCCCATGGTAGTTAAGCAACTTATTAAATCCCCTGCCATCCTCGGGAAGTACGGAAGCAATTTCCAAAGTTTCAGACCTCAAATCAAACCCTACCAAGAGTTCCCGTGATGGTAAAGGGACCGGAAGCAGTGTAATATAAAACGCCATCTATGCAGACAGAGTTAGGTTCTAAGGGACGGTGAGGAGTGGGGCATTGGATCGTTCTCCAATTTTCAGCTCCTCCCAATGTGAGCACTTGATGTCCACGAAACCAAGTAACATTGGTGAACAAGCACAAGACTTTGTATTGGGCATTAACCCGATCATATCCTAAAAAGGATCTGACGATGACATCAGTGGCGTTGAGAGTGGGTAAGGTTATGGATTGACCTGTGGTGGGATTACTTACAACTTGTTCTTGACCATATAAAAAACTGATCAACCCATGGACATAACTAGGCTCCTGGTAACGCAGTTCCTTTGAATGACACACCGTACTTGATAGAAACTCAGCAAGTGGTTTTTCCTCTTCCACCAGAGTTGGTTTGGAGAAAAAGTGGAAGTTTTCTTCACAAGTCTTTGTTCTACCACTGACAGCAAAGAGGAAGCGAGGCTGCTTCTTTGGGGAAGACCGTAACGAGAACCATCTCACGAAATCCTCACCGCGGATGATTCTTTCCCATAACTTTGATACGCAAACGAACCTGCCTATAGATTTGGCAGGCAACCTCAACAGAATCTCGAACACTACGTCCCCTGGAACTGGATTATTCTTCTGCATATCTCCCCAACTCTGCTTTGTTTGTTCTCTGTTCTTCAACTATACCTATGCCTCTAACCCTTTATATATATATATGTAAAGAAAAAAAAATGGAAATACATCTTTTATTTTTATTTTCTGCATACATATTTTGCTGCCACAATACAAATTATTATTTTATAATTTTTGATTTACTCGTGTTTTCAGACTAAACTTTATTTTAAGTTTCACATAATAATAATGATAAATATAAATAAATAAAGAGGTGGGGGATGGTTAAGGCTTGTGGTGGCTTTGAGTGTAGATGTAGTCCAAGTGAGATTCAGTGATCATCCTTCTCTTCGTACACTCTTCATCCCGCTCCTCACACTTCTCTTCACCCATCAGCTTTGAACCAAGATATCCAGGAGAATATAAATAATTTAATTTACGAATATAATATAAGGTCGGTTAAAAAAATAACTTACCGGCGATAATTCTTGGGCCATCTCAGAAGCCTTATCTGCTTGTGTAGCCTTAGCCCAAACCAAATTATCATTCTTGCTTCCTTCTTCTTTTTTTGCCGTAAAAAAAAATGTGAAAGAAAAAAGAATGTAAAAATTGGTGAGAGAGAAGTAGTTCAGCAGATTTTTAACAAGAACATACAGTAGATTTAAAGATCTCTCCTTTTTGTCACTCATTGAGGATCTATAAGACTATATAACCAAATATGGTCCCAAGGTTCCTACGGCGCGCAAGTGATCGGAACCTAATATTTCATGCTAAGATTTGAATTATGGGTCATTGAAAGGCTTTACATTAATCACATATATAGTTTTCATACATTTAATTGGTGGTTAGATTTTTTTTTTCCTTATCGAACTTAAGGAACAATCACGGATCACATGGAAATCTTTGAAATATTCAATATCTAAAACTCTAAATGATCCACAAGAGAATTATATTATAAGGAAAAATTGTGATTCTATACTTTATAAAATAAAAGAGTTCCCATTGTTTCCGGCAACCAAAGCTCAAACAAAAGTTTCTTAAAAAGTATTTTAATATACAAGTATATATAGGTAAAATACATATATACATGCATGATGCTGATGCATGGGTCTATATATTACATGGTATATATTAGAGTAGTTTTGTTCCCAAAAAAAAAAAGGGTATATAGTAGTATATACGTATGTATATATACCTTCGTTATCCCCTTGCAAAGAACGTTGATGAGCCGTACGAAGCTCAGAGAACTGAAGAATAAGAAGAACAACGAAAAGGAAGAACATAATCCCAAGTTTCTTTTCCATTTTCTTTTTTCGTTTCAGAGACTTTTTGAGGACTATACAAACATGAAGAAGAAGTCAAAAGTTTTTATATATGTCTAGATCTCTCACATGGTCGGTTACATTTACTTATTTACGTTTATGCCCATATTTTATAGTGTGTTGTGGTCTGTGGAGTGGATCCTCTTTTTATTTTATTTTTCAACCTTCATTTTGCGAGGAGTTAGTATACGCAACTTCAATCAACCAGAGAGTACCAGACAAAACAACTAGACGACAACTACTTATACACTCATTTACTTACTAGGTAAAGTTGTAGAAACATTTGGTTAATATTAGAATTATATAAGTAAAACCTTTTTATGAATCTTCTCCTACTGTATTTACTCGAAAATTAGTCGAAACAAGTTGACAATTAAAACCACGAGTGTTATAAGTTAAACCAGTTTATGAATTTTCACCTCTTCCGAACAATACAATGTTTTTTTATAACATTAAATTCTTAATTTAGTTCTGCTATTAACATAATACAGTAGTAGTTTTTTTTGGTTGACACAACACAGTGGCGATATTCCCCACCCACGAGATATAAAGATTCCTCCTCGTTGGTTGTGTAATGTAATGACAAAAGCAAAACGTACGCACTCTCTTTTGGCGTTACACAAAATTACTACTCTATTATTCATGTCCGTTGTTTCCTATTACCTCTATTATATAATACAGTAAATGTTAACCTTTTTTTCCTCGGACTAGATTACATTCACATTTAACAGTTTCATCTATATCAACTAAGACTACTAAGTTGTGGGAATCGACGTAGAGGAGCTAAGTAACAATAAAACAACTCAATTTGAAAATACAAATGTAAATCATTTTTTTTTGTTTGTTAAAATACAAATGTAAATCATGCATGCATGAATCTCCGTTTGACGTTGATGATTTCGAAGAGGGGATATAACAAAGGATATTATTAGAATGAATAACTTTTTTATACTTATCCCAAGATAATGTAAGACAACTGTATCTCCTATGTTATTAAGAAAATGGAAACCTAAAATCCTTAATTAGAGAATATTAAGCGGGTGGTAATGATATGGGGGTGTCACATCATTTAGGGATTTGGATCTATCTTTGACTAATTCGATTTATGTATGACAAGGAATTTGGAAAGAGAAGGGATCATCACGACACGAGCCTAATTTGATTACTTGTTGGGAGTCATTATCATATTACTATTTTTGCGGTAAGCCGACACATTCGAGAAACTAATAAAATTATGCGTATCTTTTTAGCGTTAGATAAGAGAA
>NC_025692.1:26300396-26307237 GCF_000633955.1 Camelina sativa
CAACTCAATTTGAAAATACAAATGTAAATCATTTTTTTTTGTTTGTTAAAATACAAATGTAAATCATGCATGCATGAATCTCCGTTTGACGTTGATGATTTCGAAGAGGGGATATAACAAAGGATATTATTAGAATGAATAACTTTTTTATACTTATCCCAAGATAATGTAAGACAACTGTATCTCCTATGTTATTAAGAAAATGGAAACCTAAAATCCTTAATTAGAGAATATTAAGCGGGTGGTAATGATATGGGGGTGTCACATCATTTAGGGATTTGGATCTATCTTTGACTAATTCGATTTATGTATGACAAGGAATTTGGAAAGAGAAGGGATCATCACGACACGAGCCTAATTTGATTACTTGTTGGGAGTCATTATCATATTACTATTTTTGCGGTAAGCCGACACATTCGAGAAACTAATAAAATTATGCGTATCTTTTTAGCGTTAGATAAGAGAACTGTATTGTGTCCATTCGTTATAGTACCAATTGAGATGAAGCAGAGACAAGAAAAGAGACCCTCGAGACTTTCTTTCGATTTTTTGGTGGTAGTCCTTATCACTCATTCATGCTTTAATAATTCACACATGCAATTTTTGTAAATCTGTCTAATCTGCTCATTGATTGGGTTTTGCTTCATATATATTATTAATTAGGTCGACGATACTGTAAACTAATTCGACTTTAAACAAAATAAAATGTATTTTTCATGTGCATTTTCTGTCGATGATTCATTTAGAAAAATATATTGTAATTAGGTTTCCTCATATCTTATATGTATTATATATACGTTTTAAACTCTTAATGTCAACAAGTTGATATGGCCGAGTTGGTCTAAGGCGCCAGATTAAGGTTCTGGTCCGAAAGGGCGTGGGTTCAAATCCCACTGTCAACATTCTTTTTTTTTTCTCTCTTATCTTATTAGGCCTATTTAGTTTCGGCCCATCAATTACATATTGTTGCCAAGTGAATCTAGCAGGCCATATTGTTATAATGAATTAAAAACGAACAGTGGCACCTTTCGTGCAGCCCACCCACTTCGACATAATACTACGAAATATTTGAAATCAGAAACTAGAACACTTATGAATAACTTAATAGATGTGAGTCATGTGACTTGTTTGGTATGGGTTGATTAGTTAGTCGATCGATCCTATTAATTATTTTATGGAAATGTCAACAAATTTTCTAATCAAATTACCTGGGATAACTAATACAACTAAGTTATCTATAATTTGAAGTTAGTCAGAGTCGTGGCTAATAGGTTTTTGAATGTGAAAATTGCATGTTTATTTAGGGGTTCTCCTGTAGAAAAGCTTAAACAGTTATGGGGATTAATTTAACAGATACAGTAATGGGAACAATCATATAATATGATTTATATCAGTAATAAACTATATTTGACTTTGCAAATTACATAATTCAGAAGTCAAGAACCTTGAACCAGAATTGTTGAATACAAAGGTAAAAAGATGGAAACGAAAGCTTAGCTGAACAAAAGAGTACAGACATTTGCTTACAGCGTACACAGATAGAAACATTCATTAATCTAGATAGAACGATTAGGTTTGGTGAGAAAAATTTGGATTTTTTAGAGAGAGTACGAAGGGAACAAAAGAGTTGTTGTATGGTTGAACTTAAATGATGTCAACACCAAATAAAATAAATAAATTGATCCCAACAAAAAAAAAAGAGAAAAGTATTTTTTAATTCAAGAAATAGAAACTATTAAGTCAAAATCCGAATTGGTGAGACTTTCGATGTGTTTAGTTACGATTACGATACATTCATACATATCCTCCCGCCAGCCAGTAAGTCAACTCCTCACATTTAATGATCCTTTTTACATAGTCAACCCATGTGACTTAGATTAATAACACACCCATCATTGTGAAATAAGTTAGTTTGAACTTTTCATTGGATAGAAACCCAAAAAAAAAAATACGTATCATCCAAAACGATATAAAATATCAAACCAATTAATAATTGATGATATCATATGAATGGTATACCATGGATGTATACACCACCAAGGTCACTCGAGTTTTTTTACGGTGTAAATAAGATTGCATGTTGAATCAACTAGAGATTTAATGACCTGAGTCCTGACATAAACAGATGACGAGCTTGAGTCTTTTGACCTTTTAGATTTGGTGCGACTTTTGTCCTAACTTCATTGTTATACATTAATAATAATTTCATTTCATTTTATTAACACCTAACCTTCTAGATTTTCCCTTTTAATTTGTGAAGAAGTTTTGTGTCTGGCTTGATCGCATTCGGAGCTTTATGCCTAATTCAAATCATTTTAATATGAAAGTAAATATATATATAAAAAGATTTATAAACTACTAAAAGTATGCAAAATCCTCTTTTTTTGTGTGTTTTTCTCACTAATCACTTTAACTCGGTTCGTAGTCCTTTTTCCTTCTAAATTATGAGATTTCATACATTCCTTTTTTCTTCTTTATGGATGATAACAAAATTTGATGTCTAAACTCTTAATACATACTTAGAAACCTATCCATATTAACAAATTTTGGAGATCCTGAGCATTTGCATCCCCCACGTACACACTCTCAAAACCAGTCATATTCAAAACCTTGTTATTTCAAAGAGATACTTACAATCCATATACATTAGCTTTTGCCCATTTTCCATAATCATGTAACTCTTTTTTTATTTAACCTATTAACACGAGCGAGCTCATTAGCACAAACCTCGTTTACGTTTATCTTAAAGATCTTTTACGCCTAAACAAATAGTTAAACGTTTGGATTTTATATTACACGAGCGAGCTCTAGTGACTAAATCTTTTGGATTTTCTCGTTTTAAGAGTTTTCTACAACATTCGGAGATATATTTGAGAGTGTACATCATTTTTGATCAATATATCCTCACAAAGTAAATCGATTAAATAAAAAAATATGCACTTGTGTATTAGGGATGAGTTCTTTCGTTTGTAACTAATATTGACACGAACAAGATATAGTTAAAACATTCCCATACTCTTTCTTTCCTACGGTAGTGGGAACATGGTAGAAAAGGAAAACACACAAACACATTGGAAGAACATACGAAATGAACACATTACACATACATAGATTTACAGATATTCTGTATTATGTATACAACTATATATACACACACATACTGACACTGACACATGCTTAGTGCGTGCAATAATTTGTCTTTACTCAAATATTTTAAGTGTAAACAATCTGGTTTAGCGCATATTATATACAACTGGTCCATTTGCGCCTAGCTAGCGAGTAGTGAGTAATGGTTTGATATGATTACAATTTATCCCACCAGAAAACCATATCTTTCTCAAATCGCGACTCCAAATATTTAATTTCAGCCCCCACGACATCGACGCCGTTTATTATTGTTTTATTTCTTTCTCTCTTTTTTTCTCTTTTCCAAATTAACATATTCTAGAACCGGCACAACATATTTAATCATTTTATTCATATTTTACGTCTCTATATATATTATACATTACACACACTCAAGTATATGATGCAATGGAGTCTCTCTGTATGAACGAATAAAAAACATCACAATCTCTCTTTCTTCTCTCTGTCTCTCTTTCTTTATATTTGATTCAAGTTTCCAAAAATGGAAGGTTTGTATTTAAACTCTTTCACTCGTGTTTTACTCTTGTCGTTCGTTTTCTTGGTTTCTTCTTCTCATACATGGCAACGAGTCAACGCGGTCGAACCGGTTTTAGAGCTGGTAAAAGGCTTTGAAGCTAAACCGGACCCGTCCATCGACTTGTTCCAGCCTCTCCTCACTGACCCGAACGGGAGCTTTTCATTCGGGTTCTTACGTGTAAACGGGTCACGCCTCTCTCTCGCCGTAACCCACCCGAACTTAACGGATCCACTCTGGGTCCTCGACCCGACCCGTTCAGCGAGCTGGTCGCATAAAACGAAGCTCTTCTTCAATGGTAGCCTCGTAATTACCGATCCTTCGTCGAGGTTGGAATGGTCAACTCATACTAACGGAGACCGTCTGATCCTCCGTAACGACTCGAATCTCCAAGTGGTGAAAACGTCGTCGTTCGTCGAGTGGGAAAGTTTTGAGTTTCCCGGAAATACCCTCGTAGAAAACCAGAGTTTCACATCTGCCATGGCTTTGGTTTCACCCAACGGTTTGTATTCGATGCGGTTAGGTAGCGATTTCATCGGTTTATACGCTAAAGTGAGCGATGATTCTCAACAGTTTTACTGGAAACACAGTGCTCTTCAAGCCAAAGCCAAAATCAAAGATGGAGCCGGTCCAATTCTAGCTCGGATTAATTCGAACGGTTATCTCGGTATGTACCAAACCGGAAATATAATACCAATCGATGTTGAAGCGTTCAATAGCTTTCAAAGACCGGTTAACGGTTTACTGATTCTCCGATTAGAATCCGACGGGAATCTCCGGGGATATCTCTGGGACGGATCTCACTGGGCTTTGAACTACGAAGCGATCCGCGAAACTTGCGATCTCCCTAATCTGTGTGGTCCGTACGGTCTATGTACGCCTGGATCGGGTTGTTCGTGTATTGATAACAGTACCGTGATCGGAGAGTGTAATCACGCGTCGTCAGCGCCGGTGGATTTCTGCGGCAAGACGACGGAGTTTAAAGTGGTGAGACGTAACGGCGTTGAAGTGCCGTTTAAGGAGCTGATGGATCATAAAACGACGTCGTCTTTGGGGGAGTGTGAGGAGATGTGTGTTGGGGATTGCAAGTGTTTCGGGGCGGTTTATAATAACGGGTCCGGGTTTTGCTATCTGGTTAATTACCCGATCCGGACGATGTTGGGCGTTGCGGATCCGAGTAAACTGGGTTATTTTAAGATACGTGAAGGTGTAGGGAAGAAAAAGAGTCGTGTTGGATTGACGGTTGGGATGTCATTGCTAGCTGTGATTGCGTTGGTTTTAATGGTGGCGATGGTTTACGTTGGGTTTAGGAATTGGAGTAGAGAGAAACGAGTACTAGAAGAAGATGGTGGGTTATCACCCGGCCCGTATAAAAATCTCGGGTCGGATAGTTTTAGTTCCGTTGAAATGAGTCGGAGATAATATAATAATAATAGCTTTCTAGTTTTTTTTTTTTCTTCTTTTTCCTTTTTCATAATTTTTTTACAAGAGGTATGTATTAATTTTTACACCATAGAGTATAAAATTAACTTCTTTTTGCGATTTGACCATTATTTTGTTGATGACTTTTTTTACCTAACAAGTATTTATTACAAAGATATATTTATTTTTATATGGTTTAGCAAATACACCTATTTCGTAATATATAATTCTATTTTAAAATTTATTGATAAAAAAAATAAGGGAAAATGAGCAATTGGGCGTCACGGGTGACGCTAACAAGTGTGGATGGTGGACTTTTACTGAAAGGCCCACATGTTATGAGATTTTTCCACTATCCAAATCGTCGTTATTTTATAATACATCTAATTCTATATTGTTACTTTGTAAAAATATTCTGGTCAGCAACAGCATGTAGTAACCACCTGACTTTATCCCATTTTATCATGTCGACCATTTTTATAACAAAACTCTAATTTATTCTCTCTCTCTCTCTCTACAAAATTGACAATATTTGAAGAACACTAAAAATAGAAAAGTTGAATGTTTTTAACAAAGGAACGGATCTTTCGAAAATTTTGCGACAATTTTTATTGGTTGTTGGAGTTGCAAAAAAGCGAGAATTTATATGGGGAGTTGCAAAAAAGCGAGAATTTATATGGGCCGCATGTATGACTCCTTATTTATCGCCGTAACCGTCTCCAACTCGGCCTTTTAAAGGCCCATTCTCTTCAATTTCATACATTACAAAAAAAAAGAAAAAAAAACGCTCTTCCCCGTCGCCGCAGCCTCTTTTACACACACAATGTCGTGCTTCAAATCCAAATTCGCCGGTAAATCTCTTTACCGTCTCATTCGATCATAGTTCAAGGAATGTTTTAGTCCTATACGTCAATGAATATATCTCTTCGTGTTTGTTGATCTTTATCAGATGAGCTCATCGCCAATGCCGCTTACATCGGTACTCCAGGAAAAGGTATTCTCGCTGCTGATGAATCCATTGGAACAATCGGGAAACGTTTTGTAAGCATTAACGTCGAGAACGTTGAATCAAACAGACGTGCTCTTCGTGAGCTCTTGTTCACTACTCCTGGAGCTCTCCAATACATCAGTGGTATCATCCTCTTCGAAGAAACACTCTACCAAAAGACTGCTTCAGGTTCTAAAATTCGAAAACCTAACAAAACACTTTCACATTCGTTTTCTTGATTCTATATAAATCATTGGTTGGTGTTTTGTTGATTTTTGCTATATAGGGAAACTGTTTGTTGATGTGATGAAGGAAGCTGGAGTGCTTCCAGGTATCAAAGTCGATAAGGGAACCGTTGAGCTAGCTGGTACTAATGGTGAAACCACAACCATTGGTCTCGACGGGCTTGGTGACCGTTGCAAGAAATACTATGAAGCTGGTGCACGTTTCGCTAAGTGGCGTGCTGTTCTCAAAATCGGAAAGGAAGAGCCTTCTGAGTTAGCTATCCATGAGAATGCTTACGGTTTAGCTAGATACGCAGTTATTTGCCAAGAGAACGGTCTTGTCCCTATTGTTGAACCAGAGATTCTTGTTGATGGATCTCATGATATTGAGAAATGTGCTTCTGTTACGGAACGAGTCCTTGCGGCTTGTTACAAGGCTCTTAGTGATCACCATGTGATCTTGGAAGGAACTCTCTTGAAACCAAACATGGTTACTCCAGGTTCTGACAGTGGCTCCAAGGTTAAACCTGAAGTGATCGCCGCGCA